>NC_040083.1:27099394-27284394 GCF_003369695.1 Bos indicus x Bos taurus | reverse complement strand
TATTTTTAAATAACAGAACAGGAGATAGCATCCTTTTCCATGAAAACAACATTAATAAAACAGAAACTCTCAATATCCCCCCAAATCATCGCCTAAATCTTCCCATGATCACCAAAAACTAGATATCTACTTACTCTATACATGTACTCTACCACACATATTACTAAGTCCATCTACATAAATATATTTTGTTTTGCAATATGCACCACGTCTCCTGCATGTAATTAACAAAGATGGAAGTTTTATTGAGGAGGAGGAGGATACAGTGAAATGAAAAAGATGAGGAGTTGGGAGAGGAGGCCAAGAAGGGAACACTTCTTGGAAAGAGGGACCTAAAAGGTTTTAAACAGGATTTGTGAAAGGGGAGCAACAGGGAGAAAAAAAGAAATGTAATTCCTGTTTACATTTCTAAACTCTTTAAAGGAACCTTTTGAGAACACTATCAACTAATTCACTGATGCACATGAAGTTATTGCTTTCTAAAATATATAAATCTCTGTTAGGGTGATTTCTGAGACTTTACAAATTACGCTTCTGTCTAGGTCTGCTTCTTTGTTATTCTCCTCTGGAATGAAATGTGAACTTGGAATTTTTCCCTAATTGATCAACCCATAATGGCCAACAATAGGATTTTACTAGTGTAGAGCCGAGGAATGAACACAGGCAAATCCAACAAGCCCACTTGTGAGGTGATCAGATCACTAACCTTTTAAGCTTTAGTTTCTTTTTCTGTAAAATAAAAATAATAATATATAGCACAGAACCAGGAAAAAGCAGATAAGGCTACATATGTTAGTTAACTCTATGAGCATCAAATAACCATAACTTCCTATGTATAAACTAGCAAAAGTTTCAGACTGTATTTCTGACAGTGGCAAGTGTTGGCTATATTTAAATATTCCACCTCTAAAATTTTTCAAGCACAAGTAGAATTACATAAATAAGAAATATAGATTAAGAAAGTAAAATACTGCTGCAAGTTCTCTCTTGTAATTCTTATTACCCATCATTTTCAGGATAACTTCTTTGATTCCTTTCATTATAATGTGTTACTTGACAAAGAGCAGAGCCCAGAATTCTGTGATATTGGCAAGAAGGCTCCTTCAAACAAACAGGCACAAAAGCTAACAAGCGTCGAGGTCCAGAATCACATCAACCTGTGTTCCAGTCCTGAGTTGACCCATTTCCTAAGCTGTAGGATCTGGGACAAGAGAACCTCAGTGGTCTCATCCATAAAACGGAAATAAGAGTGACCACAATAAAGGCCTGGGTGGCATAATAAACCTCTCTAAGGCTATAAGGCCCAGAGATATTCAAAGCAACTTGCCCAAGGCAGCAAGCTGATAATGGAACACACATCTCTCACCTTCCCAGTCCAAAAACAGACCCTTAGGCACTTCACTGTCCCCCAAAGAAGAGAGCCCCACCTCCTCTCCCTCTCACCGTCCACACAAATGGGAAAGGATCCCCTTTGCCATCTGACAAGAGTTCATTCCTAACCTTGGAATCAGATGTAACACTGATAACCATGTGACTTTTGAAAACTGTGTCAAATCCTAAAGTGGATTCTTTATTTGGTTGGGGTTTAAATGGCCAAAGTCTACATGTCCTTTGTCAGAACAAAGACTTCGTTAGACATGAATTGTCTCAGAGCTGCAGGTGGGTGATGGGGCTGCAGGCCAGAGGAAGGGTTGCGGACAGTGAGATAAGAACCGAAAATAAGCCCCCTGCTGGACCCCTCTTTGTTGACTTAAGTGTGCTCACTCAACAGGCTGGAACTAGGACAGATTTGAAAACATCGAGAAGGTGTTCCTTTTTTTTTTTTTTTTTTTAATGAAAAAATTAAAATGCCTTTGACTGAAGAAATCCAACCACTTCAGTCTTCAGGAAAGAGTTCTGCTTGAGGAGCAAGGACATTCTCAGTTTGGTTTCTATCTCTATCATGGACATAAGAAAAGAAGTATCCGACACTTTAATTTCAGCCTCAGCTTTCAACACGTGAAGCTAGGGTGCCTGCTGAACTCCTTTCCGAACTGAGCACGCGGCAATTTGGAAGTCTGCAAGACCAAAACCCACTGTGTTGTAATGTGGGGAGAGCAGATCTTGACTTCAGTTATCATCTATATATCTAAGACAGAAATGGGTCATCACGCAGAGTCTTATCTACCCCAAAAGGGTTTGAAAAGACTCACCTTAGTGTAAAATACCTGCAGCAGGTCAAGTAGCTGTGATAATGTAATTCTGAACATCCTAAAAACACAGCACCCCATAATAAGACAAAGCAGCTTACATTTTTGCATGTGTGTGTGTACGCGCGCACACACACACACACACACACAGTCTCATGAGATGCTCAGAAATCAATGAGACAGGGCCTGGTGGGAGTTATCTCCATCATCCCATTTAATTGCTGAGACAACCAAAGCCCAGTATATTAAATCTAGCCTAAGTTCACACAAAACAAACACGAAAGTGTGGCCAGAAAAAGAAGCCACATCTTCCGACTCAAATTCTACTCTATCAATATCCTAAAGGAATACAATTTGAAGAGCTAAATATGTGTTTAATTTGAAGTGTATAAAAGGATACTTTATCATTTCTTATTGATGCTAGGATGGCCAGGGTCCTGATGAGTAATGATAAAGGTAGAGAAGACAACTAAAAATCCCTTTACTCTTTTCCTGCCCCCTGCCTACTTAGCCATCCCAGTTAATGACAGTACTTAAAAATCTGTAATGCAAATGTAAAGCAACTAAAGTCACAGTTAAAAACTTAGTTTGCTTTATAAAAAGAACGGCATTGTAATATGAATTGTCCCTGGTACCTATGGCCCAGTGTTATGTAATCCGTAGGACAGGCCTGGAGGTCTTCCACAAAGCAGCACATAGCACCCTATTCATTTTCTTGGCAGGGGTTGGGCAAGAAAGCCATGGCAAGACCAAAGAGAGACATTCACCCTGCCTTTGTCTTCAAACTTAAGAGAGGAGTCCTGAAAAATCAGCCCTCACCTGGATAACCACAGCCAAAGAAGGACAGCAGACTGGATGTCCTATGGGGCTGTCTGGTTTAATATGAATGACAATTGTGTGGTTTCACATGAATGACTGAATCTGGGGAACTGCAGTCACCCATGAGGCCAGCATCACTAAGTTTTGTGCAAGAGAGGAAGGGCCTGGCAAGCAGAGCCTGCAGTCAAATCCAAACCCCTGTTTCTCAAGCTGCAGGTCAGGTCACCAGCAAGAGTGGATGGCAAAGTAATTTTAGTGGCATTCCACCGCCTGTGCTCTCATGAAATAGGACATGAAAAAATGAATGGTATGTGGTAAGGAGAGTTTCATGTATAACTGGTCCAAAAGGTTTAAAAGCCATCATTCCAAGGGTAGAGGCCACAATCTGCTTCTACACCTCATATTTATGTTACCGAGTCCAAGTTTGCTCTGCTCACCACGACAACAGGCCAACGAACCCAAGAGATAAGCTACTGAGGCAAGGAAGACACTTTCATCAGGGAGCCAGCAGACTGAGAAGATGGCAAGCTAGTGCCTCAGAAGAACTATCCTATATCGGTCTGGATGCCAGGTTCTTTTAAAGATCAGAAAGAAAGAAGCAACAACTAACATCAAAAGGCAGAAGAGAAAGTGAGAGGCAGTGGGGAAGTAAAGTGAAAGGGGCTTCAGTCTTGCAAAACATCTCCAAGGAAATGGCCAGCCTTTGGAAGGAGTGTGTTAATTTCTTCTATTCACAGGTGGGTAAGGACAAATTATCTTCCTATGAGCTGAACAAAGGCACTTTAGTTTACCGTCAAGCACAGGGCAAGGTCCTCTGAGGCAAGCTATTAAGTATGATTACAACAAGAGCAACAAAAAGCAAGTCAAAGAAACAATTTCCAACATGGAATCAGAATTGGCTTCCTCCCTGCAACACTTCCACTAATAATGAAAACAACCTTGCCCGGATACTTCAATTTTTTTCAAGGGAAGCTAGAAATCTGAACTGTTGTATGGAATCTCCCCAGTCTTTTACAGAAACTGCAAACTTTTCAAACAATATACAGTAAACGTTCAGTTTGGCCACCAAACCAAACCTATCTAAAGGCTGGACCTGACTCCTTCATCTCTGGCTTCCAAGAAACTGATACCCAGGTATATAAGTGAGACATCAGAACTCACCTTAAGGGACTTCCCTCATGGTCCAGTGGTTAGGACTCCACACTCCCAATGCAGGGAGCCTGGGTTTAATCCCTGGTTGGGGAACTAGATCCTGCATGCCACAACTAAGTCCCAGCACAGCTAAATAAGAAAGTAAGTTTAAGGGGGAAAAAAAGGAATCCATCTTAAGACAGCAAGAATGCAAAGTATTTCCAGTCAGTGTCCCTGGGAAACTGTACAATGGAGGCACTTCCTGAAGGCATCTGCCACCAGAGCACCAGTGGAAGGAAAGAACACATGGTCCGATGAAGAAGGAAACCTCTGGCCTTAGTGCTATGAGTGAGCAAAGACACCAAACAGTGGTGAGCCTGGTAGTTTCTATGAACCTTCCCCAAGTTGGGTTAGATGATGGGATGGAGATCTCAAACTGAAATCAACCCGGACTTCCCCTTCACATATAGATACACAGGATAAGACTGACCGGTTGGATGGATAGCTTTTCTTTTTGGAAGTGTGAAAAAGAATTAAATCAAACAATGCCACCAGGACTTCTAGTGGTCCAGTGGTTAAGAATCTGCCTGCCAATGCAGGGGGCACCAGTTAGATCCCTGGTCTGGGAAGATTGCTCACAGTGCAGGGCAGCTAAGCCCATGTGCCACAACTACTGAAACCCACGTCCTCCAGGGCCCCGGCTCTGCAACGAGAGGGCACCTCAACGAGAAGCCCCCACAGTGCAAAGAAGAGCAGCCCCCACTGGCCTCAACAAGAGAAAGACTGGGTGTAGGAACAAAGACCAAGCACAGCCATAAATAAATAAAAAAATAAAATATATAATTAAAATCAACACACATATGCCATCATCAGCAGTCAGCTTTGAGTGGTGTACCAGGAAGGGTCTTCCCTGCCCATAAATGCCCTCAGTTAGTCTGGAGTGCCACTGAGCGGTCCCAGGGGAATTGGTGGGGGAAGAAGCCATTCGCCATTTGCAAAAGGCAAAGGAGAAAAGGAAAGATATACCCACTTGAATGCAGAGTTCCAAAGAATAGCAAGGAGAGATATAAGAAAGCCTTCCTCAGTGATCAGTGCAAAGAAATAGAGGGGAAAAAACAGAATGGGAAAGACTAGAGATCTCTTCAAGAAAATTAGAGATACCAAGGGAACATTTCACGCAAAGATGGGCTCGATAAAGGACATAAATGGTACGGACCTAACAGAAGCAGAAGATATTAAGAAGAGGTGGCAAGAATACAAAGAAGAACTGTACAAAAAAGATCTTCATGACCCAGATAACCACAATGGTGTGATCACTCACCTAGAGCTAGACATCCCAGAATGCGAAGTCAAGTAGGCCTTAGGAAGCATCACTATGAACAAAGCTAGTGGAGGTGATGGAATTCCAGTTGTGCTATTTCAAATTCTAAAAGATGATGCTGTGAAAGTGCTGCACTCACTACGCCAGCAAATTGGGAAAACTCAGCAGTAGCCACAGGACTGGAAAAAGTCAGTTTTCATTCCAATCCCAAAGAAAGGCAATGCCAAAGAATGTTCTAACTACTGCAGGATTGTACTCATCTCACACGCTAGTAAAGTAATGCTTAAATTTCTCCAAGTCAGGGTTCAATAGAATGTGAACAGTGAACTTTCAGATGTTCAAGCTGGATTTAGAAAAGACAGAGGAACCAGAGATCAAATTGCCAACATCCGCTGGATCATCGAAAAAGCAAGAGAGTTCCAGAAAAACATCTGCTGCTGCTGCTGCTGCTAAGTCGATTCAGTTGTGTCCGACTCTGTGAGACCCTATAGACATCAGCCCACCGGGCTCCCCCATCCCTGGGATTCTCCAGGCAAGGACACTGGAGTGGGTTGCCATTTCCTTCTCCAGTGCATGAAAGTGAAAAAATAAAGTGAAGTCGCTCAGTTGTGTCCGACTCCTAGCGACCCCATGGACTGCAGCCCACCAGGCTCTTCTGCCCATGGGATTTTCCAGGCAAGAGTACTGGAGTGGGGTGCCATTGCCTTCTCCAAGAAAAACACCTACTTCTGCTTTATTGACTATGCCAAAGCCTTTGACTGTGTGGATCACAACAAACCATGAAAAATTCTTTAAGAGATGGGAATACCAGAGCACCTGACTTGCCTCCTAAGAAATCTGTATGCAGGTCAAGAAGCAACAGTTAGAACCTGACATGGAACACAAACTGGTTCCAAATCAGGAAAGGAGTCCGTCAAGGCTGTATACTGTCTCCCTGCTTATTTAATTTATATGCAGATTACAACATGAGAAATGCTGGACTGGATGAAGCACAAGCTGGAATCAAGATAACCGGGAGAAATATCACTAACTTCAGATATGCAGATGACACCACACTTATGGCAGAAAGCAAAGAAGAACTAAAGAGCCTCTTGATGAAAGTGAAAGAGGAGAGTTGAAAAAGTTGGCTTAAAACTCAACATTTAAAAAAAAAAAAAAAAACTCAACATTTAGAAAACTAAGATCATGGCATCTGGTCCCATCACTTTACGGCAAATAGATGGGAAACAGTGGAAACAGTGACAAACTTTATTTTGGGGGGCTCCAAAATCACTGCAGATGGTGACTGCAGCCATGAAATTAAATTGCTCCTTGGAAGAAAAGCTATAACCAACCTAGACAGCATATTGAAAAGCAGAGACATTACTTTACCAACAAAGTCCGTCTATTCAAAGGTATGGTTTTTCCAGTAGTCAGTCACGTATGGATGTGAGAGTTGGACTATAAAGAAAGCTGAGTGCCGAAGAATTGATGCTTTTGAACTGTGGTGTTGGAGAAGACTCTTGAGAGTCCCTTGGACAACAAGGAGATCCAACCAGTCCATCCTAAAGGAGATCAGTCCTGAATATTCATTGGAAGGACTGATGCTGAAGCTGAAACTCTAATCCTTTGGCCACCTGATGCAAAGAACTGACTCATTTGTAAAGACCAGGATGTTGGGAAAGATCGAAGGTGGGAGGAGAAGGGGACGACAGAGGCTGAAATGGTTGGATGGCATCACCGACTCAACAGACATGAATATGAGTAAACTCTGGGAGTTGGTGATGGACAGGGAAGCCTGGCGTGCTGTAGTCCATGGGGTCACAAGGAGTCAGACATGACTGAGCGACTGAACTGAATTGAACTGGAGCCATTCAGCAGGCTTGCAGTCTGCCCCCTGGTTGTACAGAACTAGGATTGAAGTGGACAAGGATCTTTATCTCAGAGCCTCCTAAGTGACACTCTTTTCACGGATAGAGCTCAGGACTGATATAAGGGGCTTGGGTTTGTAGGTGGGGCTTGAGCGGAGGCTTCTTCAACCACCCCATCTCAGGGAAAATGAAAGTGAAGTCGCTCAGTCGTGTTCAACTCCTAGCGACCCCATGGACTGCAGCCCACCAGGCCCCTCCGTCCATGGGATTGTCCAGGCAAGAGTACTGGAGTGGGATGCCATTGCCTTCTCCAATCTCAGGGGAAAAGATTCACAAAACCAGGGAACACTAGCCACCCACAGTCCTCCTTGCCTTTTGAAAAACACTCAGAGTCTTCTGTGCAAGTGTGCAAGGCCCTCAGCCTGAGAGCTGGTCTCTCATCAAACAGAAAGCGAGGCCAGACGCCAGCTCCAGACCCAGCTGTTCCCCAAGCTCGTGGTGCAGGTGTGAGACCATCCCCGTGAACCTCACCTGCCTGCAGTTTGTCATTACCACAGGCAGAGATGCAGTTGGGGCTTTTGTTTTACTTCACACCAGGGGGAAGTCATTTTTGGAATTTTTCATCTTAAATAGATTTTTCTTAAATGTATGTGACACATATTCCTCACAGGACTTAATAAAATAGATATTTCTCATGCCTGGAAAGTAAACTACAGCTGCAAAGATTCAAAGAAAATTTATTCCTTTTTTAAACTAACATTCTGGTTGGAACATTCAAAATACTTATTTTGCTATAATGTCTGAAAAAGTTCACAACCAGCAAAAACAGAACTCTCTTAGCAAGCATTTTTAATTAATATTAATTAACAATTAATTAATTGCTAATTAACAGGACAAAGGCAACACTAACAAATACACATGAGCTAATATATCCTGGTATAACTTTTTATCTACAAGGCAAAGAATATAATTTCAAGACAGGAAAAAATTCCTGTAGCTCTTTCTTGCCATATAATTGCCATTATGGACATGACAGGAAAGCCATTATTTTCAGATCTTTAAAAATCTGAGTCTGACATTTCTGTAAGGAAAGGAAGAAGTGATCATTGTAAGTATTCATAAAAAGCTTCTAATTGCTTTAAAATTACTCTTTAGACATACAAATAAATAAAGCCCATTGTACTACAAGAGCTTAGGTTGAACTGTATAAGGGAAGGTATTTTTGTATCTGACTTCAATGCAAAGAACATAGGTGCTTTCACTCAGTTAAGCTTTTTTTTTTTTTCTACAAATGAAATGTATTCCCTAAGCAGAAAGTGTCCAGCAGAAATAACAGTAATGGGGATGGGGTTTTCATGACATTCTCAGGTGACTTCCAAGATTCCTTGTCACAATCAAGACTGTTACAATGGCAAAAAGAAACGAACCTCTGGGACTCTGTAACCTTCCCAGACATGGTGTACTAAAAGGATTTGGCTTGTCTCGTCTCTCCTGATTATGCAATATATGCTAGAAGCAGAAGAATGGTGACACGGACCACTGGGCTGTGGACAATGTTTTCTGGTCCCACTTGTTCCATCTCCTCATTTACGATTGTGCGTGTTGCCCTGACACTTGCAGTGAGACGAGAGTGGACATGTACCAGGCAAGAGCAATGAGCAATGTTCAGCCTTGTCTATAAGGTAAAGAAAGCAGGGAGGTGTATATTCAGGTACTTAGTGGGCCAGCACGGGAGCACACACATGTACACACACCCATTTACACACAGGCACCTCCTAAGTCTTTGCTGGCATAGATATATAAACATGTCTGGCTGTACACAACAGACATTTTCCTTGAAGTTGTGATCAATAATATTGCAACTCAAATATTCAAAGGCCCTAGAGAAGCTTACTGTTTAAAAGAAATCTATGATGACGCCTTTCATAAACCTGTGTTTGCTAATAAAAAAAAAATCACCCCTACATTGTCCAAGTTTGGATTTATGTATTCAGAAACAGCATGCAAACCCAAACACAGAGATCACAGTCACACTGTCTTCTTTTGTAACATACTACTTCATGGGTAAACAGGTGACCGTCACTTCAAACAGCATATTTGAAATAACAAGATAGATCTTGTTCCAACAAGAAGAATAGCTGAAAGATTCTTATTTGAAACAGAAGCAGGGAAAGTTAACATCATGTGCCCATGGCCACACCCACAGGATAGCTAGGGGGCTTCTCTACATTACTGTGATTCTGCCCTCACAAAGACTTACCAAGAGAAATAAACCACATCTGTCCACTGGGATTGGCAAGTGCCTTTTTGTTCCCTATTAGTTCTAAGGCACTTAGAGAGAGAATGCCACTCACTGTACCTTAGGATCTCAAAGGAAACCAGCACTTCAAATGATTATCTCTATCCAGTCTGCCACACTCCCATCATTCATAGTATAAATATTCAGTGCCAAGAACCAGCTACTAAGAAAAGCAATGAAGGGGAAGTAAGATCCCAGGAAATTACTGAACACGTAATCAGCAAGACTTACACACATCTGTTTGACCAACCTCCTTAAAGAGACTGCCCAAATCAAACTCTTAAATCACTCTCGGAATGACAGGCCAGTTATGAGCCTATGATGGCTAAAGTCAATGGCAAATTCACTACCAAAAAGGACAGCACTGAGTGTGGGATGTGCCCAAACCCAACCTGCAGTTTATGGGATGTGCATTTTACAAGATCATTTGAAGTGCCATACATCAAACAGTCTGAAAGTTCTTCAGCCATGATCACCAATCACAGTCATGGTGTCTAGTTACTGTAGAGAAGAAGAATTCAAAGCTGTAGGCTACTTGGAATTAAGATAACCAAGTTTTGTTGGATTTTTTTTTTTTTGCTTCCCTTGTGGCTCAGCTGGTAAAGAATCCACCTGCAATGCGAGAGACTGGGTTCAATCCCTGGGTTGGGAAGATCCCCTAGAGCAGGGAAAGGCTACCCACTCCAGTATTCTGACCTGGAGAATTCCATGAAACATATAGTTCATGGGGTTGCAAGGAGTCAGACACGACTGAGTGACTTTCACTTTCTTTTTCACATATTTTTAAGTCTTTCTGCTCTTTTAAAATGTTTTCTTTTACATTCATTTCCTTAATGAAAAACACTCATTCTTTATGAACCAATTTTTTTTTACATCCTTAATTCTAATTTCTTCTTTTTCAATAAGCTTCTATTTTTATTATTATAAATGGATATCTAACAATGACAACCAAGTGGATCTTCCTCCTTGTAACAGGGGAAACCATAAGGGAGCAATAGAGGGAAGTCTCTATCTCCAAGAAAATAGAAAGATTACATTAGTAACTCAGAGCCCATGGCTCTGAAGTAGCTGAGTCAAGTCTTCCTTAACTTGAGGTCAGAAGCTGCTCACCTCTTTGTTCCCTCTTTGACCTAAGCTTTATCTTATCCAATAACACCTTTCTTTCCTAAATGTTCCTACCCAGAATCACTGAATTCCAGTACTTAACTGGAGAAAGAAACAAAGATGAGGGGTGGAGTATGCAGAAACCACCACTGCAAGAAAAAATAAATAAATAAAAATGACAATATGCTAACAAAAGTTAACAATGTCACAGAGTAATGCAGCAGTGCTGTACAACAAACATATGTGAACCACACATGTAGTTTAAAGTTTTCTAGTAGGCACATTAGGTTTTTTTTAAAGGTGAGATTAACTTTTTGGATGAAGGCAGTCAAAAGATACAAACTCCCAGTTACGAGATAAAGAAGTGCTAGGGGTATAATGTACAACATGATAAACATAATTAACATTTCTGTATGTCCTACATGAAGGTTGTTAAGAGAGTAAATCCTAAGTGTTATCATTCATCACAAGCAAAAAGACATTTTCTATTTCTTTAATTTGTTATCTACATGAGATGATGAATGTTCACGAACCTTACTGTGATAATCACTTCATGATGTATGTAAATCAAATCATGAGGTGTAAACCTTAAACTTATATACTGATGTAGGTCAAATTATAACTCAATAAAACTGGGTGGGGGAAGATGGAATAATATAGTTTACTTAACTCAAACTTATCAAATTATCATTTCAACATGAAATATAAAAACCTGAGATATTTAACTTTCTATTTTTCACACCAAGGTTCTAGCAGATATTTTATACTTACAGTACATCTCAACCTGAACCAGCCACATTTCTCATGGCTTCTGAACTGGATGATGCAGGCTTACAAACTGCCGGATGCTATTCTAAGTGCTTTAAATGTACAGGCTCATTTAATCCTCACAAAATCCCATGAGTAAATACTACCATTATTTTCATTTTGTTGATGAAGAACTGAAAGAGCAGAGACTCAAAAATCACATGCTGGTGGACATGGCCATCTAGCTACAACTACCATACTATTTATCAAGAGGCTACCGGGTGCATGACAGATACAGAGCTGCATGTCCAAATAAATTCTCTGATGTACTCCGAAGAACACTCCTGGAGGATAACTGTTAACACTCCGATTTTACACACTGCTGCATCATTAATACAAGACATTTAGAGAAGGGGCAGCATGACTTCACAAGGTAATACACGATGGAAAACAGCAAGGGTGACCATGCACAGGTCTAACTCTAAAGGAGCACATACTCTAGTAGAAGAGTACAAAACCACCACAAAGGTTACTATACTACAGGTATAATGGGGTACAAAGGAGATTTAGATGGAAAAAACCTTAGTCCAGTAAGAGAGCAAGCAAGGCCTTCACGAAAGCAGATTCCCACCAACAGTGTAGGAGGATTCCTTTTTCTCCACACCTCTCCAGTATTTATTATTTGTAGACTTCTCAATGATGGCCATTCTGACCAGTGTGAGGTGAAATCTAACTGTAGTTTTTATTTGCATTTATCTAATAATTTTTATTAGAGTAGGAGGATTCCTTTTTCTCCACACCTCTCCAGTATTTATTATTTGTAGACTTCTCAATGATGGCCATTCTGACCAGTGTGAGGTGAAATCTAATTGTAGTTTTTATTTGCATTTATCTAATGATTTTTATTAGAATAAAAAATAAATTTTATTTATAAAAACAATAAAAAATTATTAGAAAATTATTAAAATAAAATTTATTAGAATTATTGTTTATTAGAATAATAAAAATTATTATTAATTTACTTTTAGTTAGCAATGTTGAACATTTTTCATGTGCCTTTTGGTCATCTGTATGTTTTCTTTGGAGAAATGTATATTTAGACATTCTGCCCATTTACTGACTGGGTTGTATGGAGGTATTTTAGAAACCTAAAAACAGAGCTACTGTATGACCACACAATCCTGCTCTTGGGTATATATGAGGAGAAAACCATAATTTGAAAAGATACATACACCCCAGTGTTCACCACAGCACTATTCCAACAGCCAAGACACAGAAGCAACCTAAATGTCCTTCAACAGATGAATGGATAAAGAAACTGCGGTACATATACATACAATGGAACATTACTCAGCCATAAAAAGAATGAAATAATGCAATTTGCAGCAATGTGGATGGGCCTAGAGATTACCATACTAAGTGCAGTAAGTCACACAGAGAAGGAAAAAAATCATATGATATCACTTATATGTGGAATCTAAACAAAACAAAAGATACAAGGATTTCCCTAATGGTCCAGCAATTAAAACTACGTACTTCTACTACAGGAGGAGCTGACTCAATGCCTCGTTGGGGAGCTAAGACCCCACATGCTGTAGAGTGTGGCCAAATTAATTAATTCTTAAAATTAATTTTTAAATGATACAAATGAACTTATATACAAAATAGAAATAGACCAACAGACGCAGAAAACAAACCTGACTACTAAAGGGGAGCAGGGATAAATGAGGACTTTGGAATTAACATGTATACACTATTAGAAACAAAATAGAGAACCAAGAGGCACCTGCCAAACAGCACAGGGAACTATACTCAAAATTTTCTAATAACCTATAACGGAAAAGAATCTGAAAAGGAACAGATTATATTTACATCTGAATCACTGTGCTATATACCTGAAACTACTACAACATTGTAAAGCAATGAAACTTCAATTTTAAAAAATAAAATAAAAAGGAATTAGTAAGGAGCCTACAGCCAAGAGCACAGGTAAGGCAGTGGGATAAATGACCCGCAGAAGGGTGTTGAAGGAATGGCTGAAACAGTTCAAAAATGGCTAGAGTACAAAGTGAAAGTGTACTCAGTCATTTCTGACTCTCCGAGACCCCCATGGACTGTAGCCTGCCAGGCTCTTCTGTACATGGGACTCTCCAGGCAAGAATACTAGAGTGGATTGCCATGCCCTTCTTCAGGGGATCTTCCCGACCCAGAGATTGAACCAGAGTCTCCTGCATTGCAGACAGATTCTTTACTGTCTGAACCAACAGGGAAATCCTTGGGAATGCAGAGTACATGTAGGAAAAACAATTGTCAGATGTGGTGCTAAAGTTGTCTAAGGGCCGTGGCAGGAAAACTCAAATTTTATGCAAAGTCTGAAGAAACTGAGTACCATGATCAAAACTGAGCCTCATGTAAAATTATTCTAGATACACTGGACAAGATGGACAGCAACAAGGAAGATAAGATAAGAAAAGCGGGCGAGGGTGTTATAAAATGACCGAGGCAGGAAACTGCCATGGTCACAGTCCAGTATAAAACAGATAGTAAGGATGAGGCTTTGTGGATGCAGAATCCTTAAGGCCTGGGGTCTAGAGTTAAATCAAAGCTGATGGAGTTTCAACCCTTAGTGATGAGCAGAGTGGTGGAACCATTAACAGAAACTTTGGATGTAACACAATCCAACCAGCATGCTAGTTAATCATAGTAAGTAGAAGTTTTTAATCCCTCCCCCGTTTTTTTCAGCCTACAAACTTCCTGCTATAGCTGTGCTGCCCATATCAAGATCTGCACAATTATCTACTAGGCTTATAAATGGCTCTTATTTTAAATTAAAGAACTCCTTCTCTATCAAGTGAATCATTAGTGGTTAGCAGAAAATGGCAAGGGGCATTATGTTTCAACTAAGACAGAATAACCCTAACACCTCCAAGTCCTTCAATGCAAACACAGAAGAAGAATTTCAGAATTCCAGCACAGCTGAATAATGCTCTGCATAGACTTATCAAACAGCCATGACTAAAACATCCAACATCGGCCTTTTCCTTGAAGTTCTCAGTGTTTTCAGAGGAAAAGTTAGAAACAATTTCCCTACTGCCAACTTCCCTTTGCATTTTTTTTCATGTTTAATTAAAAAACACTCTACTTTAAGCAAATATTTCCCCTTTAATTACCTGACACACAGTAGTAGAGCTGCATAAATTTTGCCTGAGGTTAAACCTGGAGTAGAGCCTAATCACCAGCTTGAGACATTGTTCTGGCCAAGTAAAGCAGAACACATTTATCCCCTGTGTTTGAACAATACTTAGGCACTTCCACTAAGACCTCCTTTTACCCGGTGTTGATTCTGATTAACCCCCTTACCTAATTTGTTCGGGAAATCTGGGCATTCTTCACACCACCGCCACAGGATTAAGCACCTCAATGCAGAGGTTCAGGTGTGTACAGAAGTATGCGGTAGAAAATATGAACACCTCTGGGTGGCTCAGCTGGTAAAGAGTCCGCCTGCAATGAAGGAGACCTGGGTTCGATCCCTGGCTTGGGAAAATCCCCTTGAGAAGGGAAAGGCTACCCACTCCAGTATTCTGGCCTGGAGAATTCCAAGCACTTGGAATAGTCCACAGGTCGCAAAGAGTCAGACATGACTGAGTGACTTTCACAGTGCCAGACCTACCACCATTAAATGCCGACCTGGGCAGCCTTCCCTGATTCAACAGATTTTGTTCTAGACACACCTTCATGTTTCTCTACTGCTTTCCATAAATAAGATTTTCAAAGTACAGTGATGAGAGCAGATAGAAAAGTCAAGAGAAAAGTTACAGGTCAAATACATGCCCAAAAGTATTAAGCAATTAAGAATGACAGCTGTATGCATAAGCTAAGAAAAATTGGGAAATTAATGGCACTTTCATCAAGCAATGAATCTCAAGACCAAACAGATACACACACACACACACACACACACACACACACATATACAGGTAATATGCAGGTACTTTCTTTGTTCCTAAGAGGCCCCACTCCAAATTCTCAGGCTGAAGTATGCTGTAGTGTTACATGTGTGGTCTAAAGATGCTCAAAGCACTTTTCTTATCCTACAATTCCATCTAGTAATAAAAGGATGGTTCTTTGGAAGACTGAATTCAGGGCAGCTGGGAAGTTTCACTAGAATCAAATGATCTCATCTGCCAACCATCCAGGACTCCCCAAACTCTGGAAGTGATCTTGTGTCACCGCCGACCTCTCTAGCAACCAACAAGGGAAATGGAGAGGGTGAGGAAGCAGCCACCTTTCCATGTAGGGAAGTCTTCTGCATTCTAGTCCACTTTTCCATCTAAGACATAGAAACCACATAGGCAGAGCAGAAGATCCCAACTAGAAAGTCTTTTTCAGGGGGGTAGTTGGAAGGGAACTCGGGGAACCACCTACTCAGGTAATCATTTGTGTGCACACCAAGCAGACTGGTATTCGAGGAACAGGAGGCCCTAGAGACTCTGGCCACTTGAACCATTAGTGGCTAATACTCTTTGAAAGCAGGTGGCTGCTATGTGAGAACAACTTCAATAAACTCGGGACTTCCCTGGTGGTTCAGTGGCTAAGACTGTGCTCCCAATGCAGGGGGTCCAGGTTCAATCCTTGGTCAGGGAATTAGATCCCACATGCCTCAACTGAAAGATCCCGTGTGCCAAAAACGAAGCTCCCACATGCCACAACTAAGACCCGACACACCCAAATAAATAACTATTTTAAATAACAAAAAACTCTATATAGAGGCAACGACGACAACAATGATAAAGATGATAAAGACAGTGGAGGCAGTAACTCTTCGTGCTGTGCTCATGATGTCTGGAAAGTATAAGGCTTTGGAGTCAGAAAGATCCCAATTCAAATTCAACACATTTCAAGCAACTCATTTAAACATTTTGAGTTCCCCCTTTTTCATCCAAAAAATGAGAAGAATGAAGAGGCACAAACCCAGAAAGCTGTTGTGGAGATAAATTTAGCAGTGTGATGGAAACACCTGGCACACTGAAAAGTGTTTCACACTCATTCATTACCCTCCCTTCCTGAGCACAGTTCGTGGTGCCTTCCACAAATCTGAGAACTGGCTCCCCAACAGGAGGAGCCCCAGGATTTATAGCACTTGCTCCTGTGGAGGCTTATATTCATTTGACAGGCATTCACCGAGTACTCCCTGTGTGCCGGGCTCTGAGTTGGCCATTGGTAATATATTTGCTTTAATTTCTACTTTTATGGAATCTGATTTACTTCTTCTTTAGTGTCAGAGATTGAAAGCAAAAATTCCTCAAAAAATAAACCAGTCCTGAATAATACCCATTTTTAAGAGCATAATGACAGGTCATTTGCCTTACTATTTTGCTGCATTGATGATTCTTATTTATTATTTGGGTTATTCATCTGATGCCAACCTAACTGTCACCCAAAAAGGCAAGACTAGGGTAGACTAGGTCCTGAAAAGGAACCAAACTTAATGCAATGTGAAATAACCAGAAGAAATGGGTAAGTATGCAATTATAAAAATGAAAAAAAATTAAGGAAGGAAGAAGAGCTCGGGAGAGTCAATATGAGACTGAAGAGAACACTCTAACAGGAGTCCACAATGAGCTGTGTGAGCTTGGGTACCACTGGAGATGGTGATTCCTCACAAATGGGCCAAGAGTGATTGCCATCTTTATGGTGAGTACTACTGTGACCCTACCTCTCTGGGCCTCAATTTCCTCAATTGTCTGAGAAGTTCTGGCTAGATCTGTGATTTTTAAAAGAGGGAAGTTTCAAATTTTCTAATTAATTTAAAAGGATGAGACACTAAAAAGAAAAAAAAAAAAAAAAAGGTTAAGAAGTACCTGACTAAAGGATCCTGCATGTGACTCCTATTTCTAACATCCTGTCAGGGTGATAGGTCATGTTGCTGGTGCTGAAGCTGAAGCTTCAACCCTTTGGCCACCTGATGCAAAGAGCTGACTCATCGGAAAATATCCCACTGCTGGGAAAACTTGAGGGCAGGAAGAACAGGGGGCAACAGAGGATGAGATGGTTGGATGGCATCATTGACTCAATGGACGTGAATTTGAGCTGACTCCAGGAGACAGTGAAGGACAGGGAAGCCTGGCGTGCTACAGTCCACGGGGTCGCAAAGAGCTGGACACAACTCAGCAAATGAACAACAACATATCATGATGATATAGTCTGGCTTCACTTGACCTCAGAGCCTTGGCATTAGAAAAACAAAGTTCCGGGCTACCCTGGTGTCCAGTGATAAAGAATCTGCCTGCCAACGAAGAGAACACAGGTTTGGTCCCTAGTCCGGGAAGATTCTACCTGTTGCAGGGCAACTAAGCCCATGTGCCACAACTACCGAGCCTGCTCTCTAGAGCCTGTGGGCGGACACTACTGAAGTCCGCGCACCCTGGAGTCCATGCCCCACAACGAGAGAAACCACGGCAATGAGAAGCCTGCACACCACAACAAGAGGAGCTCCCGCTCACTCACTCCCACTCACACAGCATCGAAGACCCACTTTTTAAGAAAAAGTTCCTTCATTGCTTATTCCCAACAGAAAACTAAATTCAAATATTTTAATCAAAACAAATGAACAAAAAGAAGGTCCTTCTATGGTTCAATGAGAACAGTGTGTCAAGAATTAAGAAGTGACAGTAACTCAACCTTCTGTGTCTGCATTTTTAAAATTCTATAAGCTACCAGTACAACAAATTCTCAAGAAAAAAAAGCAAATAATTAAGCAGAGATGATAACTGTTAGATTTCAGTAGTACAATAGTATGATACTGTATACAGTACAAGTATTTCTATTTAAAACAGAAAATAAAAATACTAGTTGGAAATATGTGTCATGGTTTTTAATAAACTCTTCCATAGCAGCAGAAATGATGTTCGACTAGAAAAGAGTCCAGAAATGTCAGCAAGTATAAACAGAATCACTGATAAGAGATATGAAGTCCAAGCCAATATCCATAGAAACTCAAGGATTACACATAGTATTATAGCTATCTATAGGTTGTATACCAGTGGGTATCATATCAGGCACTCTGCAAGTATTATCTCATTTAATTTCAACAACTCCTTGAGATACGTGTTTTTTAATCCCTAAAATTGCAAAAAAGGCCCAGAAAGTTTAAAGTTTTGCCCAAAGTCACACTTCTATGAAGTCAAAGAACCCAGATTCAAATGATAGGTTTATCTGGCTCCATACCCCAGCTTTTAACAACGCCTCTACTTTCATTAAAATCCATCAAAGAAACGGCAATTCTCAAGTGGGAAAGCACTTTCAGAGCATGTCATATTTTGTCCCACCATGATGGCTGTCTGCATATTAGGCTTGGGGTAGTCACTAAGAATGAGGACCTAAAAAGACCTAACTTCTCACAAATACAGATTATACATACAACTGGTATTTTTCGAAGTTGACAAAGCAACTACTCAAATGACACTAAAATGGCCCATATATATCAAGGGAAAGGGATGAAAACACTAAGCACTGCAGCTGATTAACTCAAACACCAAATGTGCTGTGTTTATTCGCTCAGTCCTGTCCGACTCTTTGCCGAAGCCCGCCAGGCTCCTCTGTCCATGGGGATTCTCCAGGCAAGAATACTGGAGTGGGTTGCCATGCCCTCCTCCAGGGAAATCTTCCCAACCCAGGAATCGAACCCAGGTCTCCCACACTGCAGGGAGATGTTTTTTTACCATCTGAGTCACCAAGGAAGCCCCATACACCAAACGGCAGTGGAAAACCCCCAGACTAGAGCAATGAGCACAGAAAAGGATTTCAGTAGAAAAGACAATACAGCAACTGGGTCTGTAGGCCTCAGAAATTTCAAGCCTACTTTTATACTCTAGATCCTGCTGGGGTGGGGGGGGTTCGGGGAGCAGTGGCTACAGGTATTTTTTTGCCTTAATAACTTAATATTGCGTACATGTAATCCAGCAGAGAGAAAAACTTTTTTAAAATTTCTGATTAGGATAATAATTCAAAAGCTATGGGCTTCTTGAATGACAGTTACGTCTCTTTTCTGTAGATGGTGTATGAATACAAAGCTATTTTAGCTACCGCTACAAGAACATGTAAACAGCAAGGTCTTATAGAGGACTGCGCTAAAACAGTAGGAGTCACAGAGTTTGGGACACAGTACTATAACAAAGAAAACCTCCAAATCCCAAGACAAGGAAGGGTTCACTACCAACAAATTTAAATTAATGTAAATATAATATGCAAAGCATTACCATTACATTAAATAAGGCACAGTTTGAAGAAACTCTAAAGATACACAAAAGGAAACCAACAACTAAAATCATCTGTAGAATGTTCTTATATGTTTGTATATATATTTGATACACGCATGGTCTCATAACTGCAGATCAATCAATATATACCACTAAAACTATTAACTGTATTACTCCTTCACTCACTAGTCATTTACATCCTTCCAAGGAGGGATGGAAGTAGAAGAATGTATGAAAAATATTCACATATATACATGCCCTACATTTTAAGAAAGCTCCACAACCTTCCAACAGCATGCTGATATATGAACTTATTTGATCAAATAAGCAAGTAACACAACTCTTTCAAATAAAAGTATTTATTATAATAAGCCTAAAAACAGTAAGACTTCCCAACTTTGATTTATGAATCTTTTACGCCAAAAAGCAGGCCTCTGAGATATTTAGACTACACCGATAGATTCCTGGGTATGTGTAAACACACAAGTGTAGTAGCAGTGACATGAAGTGTTGTTTTTTCCCCAAAAACTTTTAAAAGAAAAAAAAAAAGAGTATTAAAATGTAGTTAAGTTCCCAGACATGTATTTTCTACTTAAATCACCATATTTTCCTCCCCAGTTCTCACTGTGGTAACTAAAGTAAACTAAGAAAAATGCGTGGGGAGGTTATATTTCTGAGATATAAGCTAAATGAGGTATTATGAATATAATGTGCAAATAGCAACTTTTATAAAATACTCAGCATCAGACCACTCTGCAAATATTCAGAGTCCATTTAACGTTCAAGCCAACTTCCTATTTAAATGATAATACTAGTAATTATCAAGTACTGTGCCTCCCTTTACTGTAAGTTAGGCTTCATACAGGGCTTCCAGGGTGGCTCAGTGGTAAAGAATCTGCCTGCAATGTGGGAGATTCAGGTTCTATCCCTGTGTCTGGAACATCCCCCGGAGAAGGCACTGGCTACCCACTCCAGTATTCTTGCCTGGAGAATTCCATGGACAGATGAGCATGGCAGGCTACAGTGGGATTGGAAAGAGTAAGGCACGACTGAGCACACATGCATATTGTAGATAAGGCAGCTGAAAGCATTAACATCTTTACTTTCTTTTTTCAGGCTCCATACAAGGTTTTATATTCTAATAATATCTCATTTTATCCTCACAAAACACAAAGTAGGTCTAACTATCATTTTTGAAAAGAAGAAACTACAATGTAAAAGCGAAGTAACCTGCCCATGGTCATAGATCAGTTATCCAAAACCAAGTGAGCCTAAATGCAAAAGCGTGTGCTTTTTTTTAATTCCCAGGTGTATTTAAAGTAGGGCTCACACAGCAATACACAGAGACCTAGGTAGTTTCCTACCACAGAGCTTTTAGGGAAAAAAATTTTGAAGAGAGATATGGAGAGGGATGGTAATCCATTAAGAACTTAACTGGGAAACTGCCTGAAGCTTATCTGAAGGCAGTGCTCTTGAATCAAGGAACATTTTAAAAACACCAAAGTTGTTGTCATTTACCCACATGTGTCAGAGGAGATGAAGCAAATTCATATCAAAAGAACTGTTTTTTAATTATTACGTGTGACAGGTAGGTAAGAAAAGATTAACATGGTTTGGGTAACTGGAAACACTCTAGCTGAAACTGACTAGCTCAGAAATTAACATATTCAATTCTGCAGAACATTAAAAAACCAATCAAACATTCTAACATCAAAACTATTCAGGAAATTTAAATATATATATTTCAAGCCAAAAAAGTTACAGAAGCCTTCTGAACAGAAAAAAAAAAAAACAACATTAATTTAACTTAAGACATGCTCCTTTTCAAATGACTATAACTGGTCAGGTAGTTTCACAAACTTATAACTTTGCCTTGTCAAGGAAAGTTCTCCTCCACATAGTGAATAAAACATTAGCCCTCTCCTCTAAGTTATCAAATTATTTATACTTCTTATTTATACTTCTTCATAGTATAAAATTGAGCTAAATTTCCTAAACAGAATCAGCTAAGTTGTTTTTGTCATTTTATTTATAAGAACCATACCAAAGAGTTCACTAAGAAGCAAACTCTTACTTATCACTCTTACTAAATTCTGGTCGGTGATTTCCCTAACCAACAAATTCTTTTCCTAAAATAGCAAGTTGTAAAGCCTGTATGTCAAAATACATTGTCTACCAAAAAGTTCTATGATGGCATATAAAAACTACAAGTTTTTCTTTTAAGATTTTTTGATGTGGACCATTTTTCAAGTCTTTATTTGAATCTGTTACCATATTGCTTCTGTTTTATGTTTTGTTTTTTGGGCCCCAAGGCTTATAGGATGGATCTCAGTTCCCAGACCAGCGATCAAACCCATACCCCCTGCCTTGGAAAGCAAAGCCTTATCCTCTGGACCTCCAGGGAAGTCCCACAAGTGAAACAGTGATCTCGAGGAAAACGAAGTCCACAGCAGAACAATCTGACTGCCTCGATTTCAGTAAGTACAACACCATTTGGTACAGAGAAACTCTTCGTTTTTTGAAGGGGGAGACTATAACCTGAGTGATCTTCTACTAACCAGAAAGATGACTATAAAGGGAAAGAAAGCTCAGGCAATAACTTAAAACTCTGCCCCCCAAAAACTTTCACTGACTTCCCCTAAAGGCTTTTCTTTCCCTCTCTATGGAAGAGCTTCAAAATTTTCATTCAAATCCCCAATAGCTTCTACCAAATTATATTAGAATTGTGACCTTATAAGATGTCTACAGAGGATTCTAATTAATCTTAGTTTGCAGAATGGATTAAATGAATCCATTCTGTAGTCCTCTGTATAGACTACACTTGTCCATTAATCATTAATGAGCATCTTAAGAATAATTCCTGGATGATCTACGAAGATAGCCAATGGCTGAGAGTGATAAGAAACTTCTGACAAAGTTCTTTGGGAATCAGTAATATAGATAGGCACTGATTGGCTATCCTTGAGGAAGTACTGTAGCAAACGACAGTGAGGGAAATTATTTATCATCCCCTTTTCTGGAAGTGTATAATTGAGAGGTTTTGGGGTTTTTTTGTTTTTAACATTTGATTGTTGTGTGACATGACAGTACACAAAGAAACTGTATCTCTAACGGCAGAATTTAAGTCTCAAAACTTACGGAAATTCAGAAGCTCCTGTGGCTCTGATACAGCTTGCCTGTGTTCTTTCGGCCATGTGGGTGACACTCTTTCAAGTAAAAACTAGTACAAGATAAAGGTGGGGATCCTCAATTGCCTCAACTGTTATCTTCACAGTAAGTGAAGGTGTCTAGAGGTGCTCCCACAGCCTCTCCAGCAGAAGTGCTGAAGGAGAGGCCCCCAGGCACTGCAAACCACCACTGTCACTTCCAGTCACTGCTCGACCCAGCTAAAGCCATGCCTGTCATGACAAGCATCAGTCACCTTAAGGCACCACACCTCTGCCTCGACAAAACATACCTTTGAAAAGGTATGAGCCACACAGGGAACCTGTTTCAGGGGTTGCCAAGGGAAGCCAGCCTTGTCTATAAACAGCAGAGAGGCAATGAAACAGCCCAGAGGCACAGATACAAGAAGGACTGCTGGCTGTGAGTGTAAAGAAGTGTTCTGCTTCCTGTGCATGGACAGGGGGGGAAAAATGACACAGTGAGATACCGTCTGACCAGGCTAAAGTGGGTTTAGTTGTCAGCCTAAACCTGCCATCTGGTGTTAAGATACAGCAGATCACACCCCAGATGTGTTCCTTCAAACAAATCACATCTTTTTTTTCTTATCCCGTATTTTTTTTTTTTCCTTTCTTTCTTTCTTTCTGTAAAGAGAGAGGTGCCTGCCAAAGATACAAATCAGCTGAAGTTTATTTTAAACTAAAGACTCTGGTGAACTTAGTCAAATGAGTATGTATGTATGCACCCACACCCCCAAAAGCCACCACTTTTCAGAAATGGCATCTGCAGACGCCGAGCAGAAAATCATCTGTTTACTACTCATCAACCCTAAACGTTGAGGCTATCCTTCCTTAGTCATCCGAAAGCCATTTCATCTGAAAAACGAAATGTGTTTCAGTGAAGCAGAGTTCTGAAATCCTTGTCTTCCTCCTAATTTCTGACTCAGTATCTCATTCCACAACTGGGGCGGGGAGGGGTTAGGCAGTGCTATCATTTGCACCTCATTACACTTGGGCTGGAGCTTTGAGAAAGCTGATATTCCCTCTAAATTTTTACAGATGCTTCTAGTTTACCAGTTCATGACTGCACTACTAGAAAAGACTTCCTGCCTCTAAACTGCTTGCTGGCATGTACGCTGAATTTCAAAATCCCTGAAAAAAAAGCAAACCTTTGTGGTGTTCTATCAACTTTCTTGCTGGGGCAGAGGGGGAGGGTCACTAAAGCCACACCAGGCTAAAAAAAAAAAAAAAAAACTTTTTCTCCTATGAAGTGAGACTCAATCTCTCAGACTTATACATTCCCTTCTAACTACTGACGGTTCATCTTGATTTGGAACTCCCCCCCACCAAAAAAAAGAAATGTTCATTAACAGAAAGTTATTTGTGTCAAGTGTTTTTTATCCTAAATTAGGATGAGGACCACGGTAGGCCATTTGTGGGAATAATGCAATCCTAGATAGCCTTTCAGCTGAGCTTATGTTGTTCCCATTGATTTCATGTGTCACTGGGAAAACTCCGGGACAGAGAGAAGGGACATGTTCTGAGCCTCCGCCCCCACTTTGTTTCATGGCTCCAAGGTTTTTCAGAGTTCAGGGCAGGTGACACTGGTCTGTTCTTAATCTTTACTGCTTTAGCAATGCTAAGGCTGATGACGAGGGACACAAATCCCTGATGGAACTGAATGCATTCCAAGCTCCCCGACCCACTCAAAGCCGTAATCCCCCGCAGCTGGATCTTACTTACCACCATGCACAGCTAATACATTTTTTAAAAGCTAGTCACTGGTGACAAATGTAAACTGGACAGAGGAGCAGCTCCCCCCTCTTCTCCCTGCCTTACTCCTCCACCCCTCAGTCTTCCCCCATAACCCAGGGACTTGCTGCTGCCCTGATTGATAGGACTTGCCTTTTAGAACTAGAAACATTTTAAAAGCATCTTCAGCTGTCAGATCATAACAAAAACAACAAAAAAGTCATCTTTAACACAAACATTTCACGACTGAGAAAACCCTATGAGTCGAGACTATCACTACCATATTCAGTTCACTATTTGTTCAGCTATTACACAAACTGGCCTGGGACCCTGGCAGATTGAATGAATTAACCTGGTCGCCATCTTCTTTGGCATCATAAAAGAGTACCCTGGACAACTGAAGCTTGAGCATCTTCTGTAACATAGTCTGTTTGGACCTACTCACTTTTTTTTTTGAAGAAATTCCACAGTAATATAAGTAAGTAGTATTTTATGACGGGCAAGTGTGTTTTCACTATGCATTTTGATCATCCACTAAGAAAAGGAAACCAAATCACCCAAGCAGTTAATAGCTCTGTGCGGGATGAAATTGCCAAAAATTAAGGCAACAAACTATGGAATGTGCAGTCTAAAGGTAGATGTGCAGTCTAAAGAAAGGATAAATGGATAGATAGAAAAGTAAATTAAGGGGGAAATGTCTCAAATGTATCTTATACAGATGACAGATTTTGATAAAGGAATAAGTTATCCATTTTACCTGATGCAGAAAAACCAAGGGTTAAATATATGTGACTTTTTCAGGTTTACTCTAGTTCCCAGATAACTAGCAGTAAGTTGATAAAAGGGATATTATGAAGCAGACTTGGCAATGCCTACCACAACACTGACTACAATGCTTAAACTGCATTAGGTTTAATTACTGCAAAGTTACATCTGGAGAGGGAAGCATCATTTTATAACCACCCTGGCTGTCAACCTGAGCTCTCTCCCTAAGAGATACACACTCGCCCAAGTAATTGAGGCTCTGAAAGGCACCATAGTTAATAATGTGTAACTAGCAGGAACACAAGGAGAAGCGACAAGCGGGTCTCCCTGAATTAAATTCACATCTGATTATGCGACCTCTCCATGTCCTCCTGGCATTGTTGAAAGCAGGTACTCCAAAGCAGCCTAGTGACTGGCCTCAGCAGGACCCATGGAAAAGGAATTTGGGGGTGAGAGAGTGGGGGTGGGGGGCATTATACCAACAGGAAAGAATTAGGACAATGTGCTTGAAAGAGTCCAGCTCTGATTTTCCTACTTGTCACCCACTGTCACATTCCCAGAGTCCAGAGAACAGTCAACATATGAGTAATTCTATCAAATGGGAAAAATACCAACTGTTTTTCATGGTGACTATAACATCTTGGGACTAAAACATGTGGTGTGTGCAAGTAAGGGAAATACGTGAGTTTTGGTGGGGGGACAAGGAGAGGAGGTTGGGAGGTTACTATGTGTACATGTGTGTAAAAGAGGATTTGGCAATACATGTGAAGAAAAGTGTAAAATACATACAGGTGGATATACTTTTTAAGACTAAGAGTATAGAACTACCAAACCAAAACAAAAAGGAAAGAAAAAATGGGCACCTGTCATTCAGAACTAAGATTAATGACAACAGATATTTACTTTGAATCCATACTATATGTCCATCCATCCAAAAAACATTTATTAAGGCCTGTTGAGTTTCTCATATAGTAATCAAAGATGGCAGTGCTTTATAGCATTACCTGATACACCTACTAGAAACTACAAGGAGAATTTCCCCTTAATAATACAAAATGATCTCAGGTCTAAATTCCTGTGTCTTCAAGGCTACGTTCACACCATAAAGTGATCATAAAACCTACACAAATATAAAAAAGTTAAGCCCCAGGGGAAAAAAATGGAATCATAACCAGACCTCTGCCTGTTACTTGAATGAGATCACAACGGAGTTTGCTTAATTAAACCTTTTAATACTAAAAGATCCTATAGTTGTGCCCAATAAAATCACAGGTACAAAAAAGTTTGTAACTAATCCAGTGAGAAATAACTGACTATGTTTGATAGGTAAATCTCAACAAGTTATATTCATCTGAACCTCCAGTTACCAATTCAAAATACTCAAAAAAAAAAAAAAATCCTAACTTAAAATGTTGAGTCTGGAGTAAGCATAAATCCTTCAAAAGGAAGGCAGCTAAAACGCACACTGTCTCTTTAAGTTGAGGGACCCACTATAGTTAGGTAGGATGAAGCCAAGAAAAAGTTCTGAAGTGTAACTCTCAGGAGCAAACATTTTCTACTTGTGAAGTAAACTCTGTTGAAAGACAGCAGACTACGGTCCCACCAGTAAAAACAGGAAAGTTTTCAGCCAGTGACAGCTTTGCCTACAGAGAGGGAAAAAAAAGTGTCACAGACTCACTTTATTAAACCATATGCTCATTGCCCTGTGAAGAAAGCAGGGTCACTAATTAGTTCATTCTGTGAAAGAAGCCCTTCCTGATCCCGTTGACTTTTGTCCCCCTGGTTAGCTCCAGCTATTTCTGTCATGCAACTTGAAAATCACTGGAGGGAGGAAGATCGCCATAACAACCGCTGAAATGATCTTGTGGAATGTGTCTAGTGGCACTGGAATAACCTGAATATGTGCTCCAGATGTGTCTGCTGTCAGGAAAAAAGTAAACACATCTGATGGACAGCGTATGACTAGATGGCCTCGAAGCGACTCCAGAGACTGGGGGAGGGGCGGCACATGTGCGGGGGGGCGGGGGGCGGGGGAGACGCGGATGGGGCCGCCCGGGGCACCGCGGGACCGGGGCCTGGGGCGCCCCTGAGCACTGAGTGCGACTTGTTCCGCCCGCATCCCTCCCCGGAGTGGCCTCCGTGGGACGGCGGCGGCGGCCTCTGCGAATTTCCGTCTGGCACGGCCTTGTGAGCATTTGGGAGCAACTCAAACAGCAACGCTGGGAGGAAAGAGGGAAAGAGAGGCGAGGGTTCAAGATGCTTTATGCCTTAAATATTAATGGCAACGTGTGTTTAAAGCATTCTCTGCTTCGGGGGTGGGCGGTCTCCAGGCCCCTAACCCTCCTCCTCTACCCACTGAATGGCTTCGCCTCTGCGCCCTAGATGCGAACTTTTTATTAGGGGACTGATTACATTTCCTGATCTGAAAGTGTTGTCTTTTATGATGTCGGACTTCCACAAGTTGGACAAGTGGATTGCTTCCCTAACCCAAAATGTTTTTTTTTTTAATATTTTCTCAACGAAACAGAAAGGACCAGAAAACGTGACATAAGCCAAAACGCGTTTTCACTTTAGGTCCTGTTCTCGTGGGTGTTTGCAAAAGGCTTTAAATCTATGCCCAGTGCTTACGTTCACAAACAAAACAAAAGTTTTACAAACATCAGCACACAGTAGGCACTTGTTGAGTTTCTGTTGAATCAAACTAAGTTTTTAATGTATAAGATTAACTGAAAGGGCTGCTCAGGTTCTACAAATCAACAGTGGCAGAGATTACTTAAAAAAATAAGTAACCAAATTTACAAATACTTAAGAAAAATAAATGGAAAGTTTATTTCCCCAGAGGAACAAAAAACACCTCCCTCAAGAAACAGGAAACACCACACCCACTGTGGTACACAAACCACCTACCTGTGTGCGAATCTACCACATTTTAATGCCTATTCCTACTCCAAAAGTTTGTAGTGTGGACTTAAGTTTCAGAGAATACATTAAAAAAAAAAAAAAACAACTCACAGTCTTCCCATAAACGCTTACATCTGTGAAAAGGCTGCAAAGGTCTGTGCAGAAATTTAGAATCAATGTCAAAAGCTTTTCAAAACAACATACTCCAGATTTGTCTTTCAAAAACTCCACACAATCACATTTCAATGAAATTTCTAGTTTTTCAACATGATCCAAACAAAGAACATTGTATTGGAAGGTATTTACTTCTATAACATACACCTTCAAGAGATGGAATTGCTTATGCTTAATAGTCATTAAGATCAATAAACTGTATCACCCCAGCAGCATTCACCTAGTACTTCTTTCACTCAAGGAGATTGCTAACTTACTTACGCATGCCCTTTCAATTTCTAAGTGTCTAAGTACATTCTCCTCCTTCAATAAAACTAATTTAGTGACTCCGATTCTGCAAGTAGATCACCAAAGGGGAAAAGAAACTATGAGAAATTACTATTTGAGAGCAGGAAATGGAACAAACCTTCAACTTACTTCCTGCCACTCACACATTCAACCTGGCAGAGGAAGACCCTAAGGATGCTTAGAGGCTGAAGGACTCCAAACTTGAAGAAATAGGTGAAAGGACAGCAAAAGTGAATGGCACTCCCTCTGCCTTCTAGAAACTGGATTCCACTGGCAGCTGGCTGAATGAAGCCAATAACAGATTCAGGGCTGTGGAAAATGTTTCATACTGCTCTAAGAGAAAACATTGTTGTTTCCTTGTAACAGAAATTGTACTCCTTGACAAGTTAGACAACCTAAAATAATCATTGCCAAGGTGCAATTTACAAAAATTGTTGGCAACCTATAAAAAAAAGAAATAATCTGGGTATTTGCAATTATTTGCAGAGCATGCTCTATTATTATTAGTACAGTCTAATCTAGCCCCCCCCCCCAAGTTAAGAGACTTCAAAAGGGACTGACAGATTTCCAAATAAAAAGCCAAATATTTAAAGCTTTTACGAGCCAAAGTCATAAACATGCACCTTTGTACAAGGAGGTGCCAAATGTCCAAAAGATGGAAGAATTTCAATGACCAGTTTCATTTGCCTTAGTTTTCAACCAATGAGCAGTTTGTGTATATTCAAAGAACTGGAATGTATCTGTATTTATGTGATGTTTCTTACCCATCTCCATCTAAAAGTTCTTACACCAAACTTGTCGTTAACGTTTGTAAGAAAAGGCAAGTAAAGTAGCAGGTTCTTTTCTCAAATTCAAAGTAATGGTTTTTCAGTGAGTTGGTTTTTGTTCTTTGTTTTTTGTTTTCGGTTCTTAAGATCATCAAAAGGTTGGAATGGGATGAAACCTGGAGTTAATGTAGGAAGTATTCAAGTTCCAAAAGTTATGTGATACCCATATGAACAGATCTGGTGGCTGAACTCCACCCAATTAAGCCTATGGCTGAAATCAAACTTCCACACACATAGTCTGTCCTTGGTTCACTGCGTGCTCCAAATCCAATCAAGTGCTCACGGGTTACGGGTTCTCAAACCACCAGCTTCTCTCAGACAATGCCACACAAGTAGCAGAAGCTCCGTACAGACCTCTTGCCAATGCTTTTCTATTTCACTCTGCTGAGCAAATAATGGTGATGCTTATAACATGCACAGACTATGAGATAAGCGGACTCATCAAGCAAGATCTAGGAAACGTTTACCAACAATTCTTTTACCATTCTGTGTAGCACTATAGGCCAGCACATAACAACTAACAAGTTAAGGAAGGCCAGAAAAGTTGAATACTAAAGCAGAAAGAAAAGGAAAAAAAAGAGACTAAGAGGGCAACCAGCAAGCCAATCTGTTCGAATTCCAGCTGGCTTAGGAGTGAAACGCTGCAATGCAGTTTTCTGGCTGCAGGAGTTTTTGAGCTGGCCAGGCTTCATTCATGTGGCACCGTTTCTTAAGCAGAAACGAGAGAAAGTTATAGGAATGAATGAAACCAAAATCTAGACTTAAAGCAACGAATTTCTGATTTCTGTTGAAGGAGGAAACATGGATTCTTGAGAAAAGCATTTTCAAGAATGTGAACAAGAACTCCTTACTGAGTTCTTAAAACAAGGAACTCCACAAAGGAAAAGTGTGATGCTCTTTCATGTACTTAAATACCATGTACTTAAATCCAGAAGGTTCTCTGAAATCATCAGTCATGTGTCATGCTATCAAGGGAAAAGAGGCCACGAGCAGCACAGAATTCCAGAGAAAAGCAGGCAATCCTCACAGCAGAACACAAAGAATGTATGTTCTGCCTAAGTCTGGAGGCCTAAATGATTCCCTAAGCAAGAACAAACAGTTATAACATTTGATCCACTTATTAAAATACATCATCAATTTCGGGACAAATTTCTAAAACTATCCACTCCTCTCCTGCACTGACTACAAAACAAGTCAATGAATCCTAGCCACAGTTTTACACTGAAGAGAACATTCTTTTAATGAGTCTGAAGCCATCAAGACAAAACCTAACAATGCACACTAATTTTTAAAATAATTATTTTTCACATAGCATTTAAGGGGAAGAAGAAGAACACGTGTGAAGAGTTGAACAAAGCTCGAGAAAAGTCTCTGAATCCACCTTCCTTCTTATAGACAAGGAATTGGTCTTACAAAATTTTAGGGATTTACCCATGTCACAGCTATTTATCTGAAGAATTAGAAGAATTAGAACAAAAACCTTCATGGTAGTGATATCTTCCCACAAATCCATTCTCCTCCTGCCACAACCAACCACACTCCCTACTCTAAAACGAGTTTGAAGTCCCCAGATGATGAATTCTTCCTCAGAAGTTCTCTGAAGAAGAGAAACTACATTAACAAAGAAATGGGAAAAAAAAAAATTCTTCTGGATAATTTCAACCTTCAATGTCCCTATAAGCATTTTACCAGGACTGTCTAAAAAAATAAAGAATAAAGAAAATATCCACTTTGAGTTTGAACTCCATTCTTCCATTTCCTGGAACAGGTGCTCCCAGGCTATGAAACGCCAAAAGGAGAGGGGGAAAAAAAAGCTGGCCTGAGAAGCAGAGAGTTTTGGGGTTATTAGACAAGGATAGTAGTGGTTGACTATATTCCTTTACAGTTCCTTTATCCTTAGTCCACTAAGGGCAAAGGGCAATTTTTTCTTTGCTTTTTTTCAATGTTATTGTCCTTGCAGGCCCATCACAGGACCCTAACAGGCTGGAAACTGCTAGTTACTTGGCTGCTTGCCATAAGAAGAAATTTCGACTGCACAGGCAACAGTGGCCCTGGCTCCAGAGAGAAGATCACCTTAGATGGACTGACAGGTGGCAGAGGAAAGCCCTTCAAAAATCCTTATCAGCGCAAACCCTGCCTAAAACCTTCATTAGCTTCCCATTTCACCCAGAATAATGACTATGGTCCCCATCAGGGCCCACAAGCCCCTCCCACCAAGGCCTGGCACCAGCTCACCACCCTCAGCTCACCACCCTCAGCTCACTCTAGTGTCTCCATGGCTACAACAGCCTCGGTCCACAATGCCAGGGCCCCAGGCTCTCTTTGACCTCAGGCTGCTGGTCCTTTTGTAACACTCAGCAACTCTCCATCTTACCTCGAAAGCAACATAATGTCTTTCCACTGCAGGTGCTGAGTAGTATTCCATTTGGCAAGGGGGGAGGGGCCCCAAGATTCAAAAAGGGTTTGAACATTACTGGACAGTTTCAAAAGTCCTTTGAAGCAAAATAATTCTTATATCTTTAGATTTCATTTTAGAGTTACACTATCTGAAAGAGATGGGAATACCAGATCACCTGACCTGCCTCTTGAGAAACCTATATGCAAGTCAAGAAGCAACAGTTAGAACTGGACATGGAACAACAGACTGGTTCCAAATAGGAAAAGGAATACGTTAAGGCTGTATATTGTCACCCTGCTTATTTAACTTATATGCAGAGTACATCATGAGAAACACTGGGCTGGAAGAAGCACAAGCTGGAATCAAGATTGCTGGGAGAAATATCAATAACCTTGGATATGCAGATGACACCACCCTTATGGCAGAAAGTGAAGAGGAACTCAAAAGCCTCTTGATGAAAGTGAAAGTGGAGAGTGAAAAAGTTGGCTTAAAGCTCAACATTCAGAAAACTAAGATCATGGCATCTGGTCCCATCACTTCATGGGAAATAGATGGGGAAACAGTGGAAACAGTGTCAGACTTTATTTTGGGGGGCTCCAAAATCACTGCAGATGGTGACTGCAGCCACAAAATTAGAAGACACTTACTCTTTGAAAGGAAAGTTATGACCAACCTAGATAGCATATTCAAAAGCAGAGACACTACTTTGCCAACAAAGGTCCATCTAGTCAAGGCTAAGGTTTTTCCAGTGGTCATGTATGGATGTGAGAGTTGGATAGTGAAGAAAGCTGAGCGGTGAAGAATTGATGCTTTTGAACTGTGGTGTTGGAGAGACTCTTGAGAGTCCCTTGGACTGCAAGGAGATCCAACCAGTCCATTCTAAAGAAGATCAGTCCTGGGTGTTCATTGGAAGGATTGATGCTGAAGCTGAAACTCCAATACTTTGGCCACCTCATGTGAAGAGTTGACTCACTGGAAAAGACTCTAATGTTGGGAGGGACTGGGGGCATGAGGAGAAGGGAACAAGAGAAGATGAGATGGCTGGATGGTATCACCGACTCGATGGACATGAGTTAGAGTAAACTCTGGGAGTTGGTGATGGACAGGGAGGCCTGGCGTGCAGCAATTCATGGGGTAGCAAAGAGTCGGACACGACTGAGTGACTGAACTGAACTGAACTGATACTAATAAAGGAGTCAATGTTATCAAATTGGAGATCTTCCAGTCTGCTTGTTAGGGCAAATATTCATTTATTTCAAACACCCCAAAATAGGTAAGTACTTTTACAAACTGTGACCATTTTTTCTTTCCCCACATTGGTTGTAATAAGAGGCAGCAGCAACAGATGAATGAAAAATACCCAAAGCTTTGAATCAGACTCAAATCAGACTACTCTTTACCAGCTGTCTGACCTTAGGTAAGTCTACTGTCTCCTCTGGGCCCATTTTCTCTGTTGTGGGAAGAGAAAAACAACAACATCTTCCTTGGAAGAATCAGAAGACGTGTATCTGAAAGCCAATATTTGTATTCCTAACTTGTACCACATTTACTATTCTCAATTCTGCCTGATTAAGTATTATTAGTCTCACCCATATGTAACCACCATAAGGGCTAAGGATTGTTACTCTTTCCCTTATATCTTTGAATCCTTAGAGCTTAGTACAGTGTCTGCCCTCAATATATTAAGCACCCAGCAGAGAATGTTTCATACAAGTGAATTCACCAAAAGGTAGTATAATATGGCATGGATTCCCCTGCCTTTCTTTTTATGTCTTAAGTAAGAAGTCAGTAATTCACCAATGGATAAAGTATCATTGGCATTCTCATTTGTATATGGTTGGTTAATATTCTTGCATACAATTCGGTGCTCACTAGGACAAAGTCAGTCATGTATACCCATGAGGACTTAAATGTCTAGTCAGTGAGTCCGAGTCAGTGATAACAGCTTCATTCACTAGTATTACAAACTTCGTACCACTATTCAAAAGAAGAACTGAGTTACAGAGTATGTGCAATTATCAGCACTGTCCTTCTACACAAACAGAGAAACAATTCTCCACTTATGGGATTTTAGCAGTGAAAGTGAAGTGAAAGTAAGTCGCTCAGTCCTGTCAACTCTTTGCAACCCCACGGACTGTACAGTCCATCGAATTCTCCAGGCCAAAATACTGAAGTGGGTAGCCTTTCCCTTTTCCAGGGGATCTTCCCAACCCAGGGCTTGCACACTGCAGGTGGATTCCTTACCAGCTGAGCCACAAGAGAAGCCCAAGAATACTGGAGTGGGTAGCCTTTCTCCAGTGGATCTTCCTGACCCAGGAATCAAACCGGGGTCTCCTGCATTGCAGGCGGATTCTTTACCAACTGAGCTATGAGGGAAGCCATGTTAGCAGTAGAGACATCATATAATAATAATAGCAAACACTGTCTTTTTCTGTGCAGCAATCAAAACTGTTGAGTATTTCCAACAAAAACTGATTGCCTTTTTCAATCAAAATGGTTTTTTGTTTACGTGCCAAGTATGGTTGTAACCACTTAACATACAGCAACTCAATTAATCTTCACCACCACAACCCCATGAGGTGAGTATCATTATTATCCTTATAGTATAAAAGGCTGCCCTTGTGCTTATAGAAATTTTTCACTCAACATCTATTTAGTGCAAAACTAGTACACACAGGCACAGTTCTGGTATGTGTTTTAAATATGAGATTTAAGTCTCTTGCCAAGAAACAGATTTCAGTTTGAAGAGGTTTTAAAGGAACTGATGTCTAAAGCAGTATTGTTTTTTCCCAGTCTGACCAGTTTTGAGACTTGCTCTAATAGGATAAGGCTTTCCACTGCAGGGAGCCTTTAGTAAAGCACAGCACCCATCTCACCTAGTTAAGAATCCTGGCACGAGAAATCCATTTCACCCTACTCAGCAGCAGGCTGCAGTACATAATTATTTTCATCTGGTTATAACACAGGGTGGTGAGTTTAATCTCTAAAACCCTACAGGGATTGGTTTTAGCAGTTTTAGAAATTGCCTTTCACGCTATGAACGTGCCGCACAGCAAGATGGTCCTGCTAATGGTTCCCAGACTAGGATTTGGGAGGACCAAAAGCATGACTCCCTTCTTCCCATAATTTCCCTTCTTTTGTGGGCCAAGTCTGTGGTCATTCAAGGTATCCTCATGGCCCTGCTTTCAAACACATTTTGTTCTGATTTGGACAAAGGAATAGGGGTCTTTTTTTTTTTTTTTAAGTTATAGTCCATGATTACTAGTCATGGAGTCAAATGAATCCATGTATAAAGTTAACCATCCATGGAGTAGCCTTTTTTAAAAACGTAAAAGCATATATGCAGGTGAAATAGATTCCAAAACAATAATGTGGCCGTGAATGTGATGTAATCTAGTTCACCTTGAGTTTTAAAATTTTTGCTAAACCCTTCCTTCCAAAGAAATAAAAAATTCAATGAATGAGACTATAATGTGATGTCTCCCTTATTTTTTAAATTAAGTTCAAATCTACTCAGTCAATCCCAATTTTTCCCAGGTCCTTAATGAACACCCACCATTAGGAACAAGAACAGGATACTTTGCTAATCAATGCTTAAAGTGAAGCTGCTATAAAGACTAGGACTAACAAACCCCATAAAGTAAAAATGATGATTTTCCTCAGGTTTTGGTAGAAGAACCAACCTCCATATATCCATGCGAACGGAACTTCCCTGCTTCCACAGGAACCAGTAAAGGCCCTTAGGCTGTCTACAGCATTTCGAGTAAGAGCAAGCCACTTAGATTAATAATGACAATGACATGTCTAAAATTAGTCAACTTACACACCTGGTTGAACATCTGTTAGAATCTTTTGGCTGTGCCCAAAATAAGTTTTTTGTATCATAAAATTCCACCCACTGTTCTAACTACCTAATGTGGGAGATAACCTAGGTAAATTCAAAGAGTCCAATTCATATAAGGCATAGACATAGAGAAGTAACAGAACATTTTCTATCTTTCCTTTCTTTTCACATTCTTGGAGCTAAAAATTGATCCACAGCTAAGATCTCAGTAGTATAAAACCACAACACCATGAGACACTGCCTTAGAAAACCCTAACTCCACCAGACTGCTAAGTCCTTAGGGAGTTATCTCCAGTCCCAAAGGCAATGTCTGGCACAAAGGAGGTCCTCCAATATTATCTGTAGAATAAGACACTATAAAAGCTCAGAATGACAGGCTTTCAAGTACTTTTAGCCGAAAATATCCAAGAACCTATGGTGATGCCACTCCACAGATGAGGAAGCAGAACATCAGAGCCTCCTGTAGTCTGATATGGGGGCTCCCAAGGCTCAGCTTTCCAAGACCATCCTTCACACCTCTGCCCCATCATTAAAAACCCAGGCATTCACTCTTTCATTTTTGCTCTGCTTTTTATATTTTACAATCTGTGGTATAAAAACACCGAAAGTAGAAGGCAACCAGATCATTCAGATGCCAAACCCTAATAAGATCCACCACTGTCCTTTGCAGCTGTGCAAGTCTGACAGCTCAGGCTACCAGATGTTTAGGTCTAGTTAAATAAGGCACACAGAATACTCTATTTATACTGTACACAAGTTTCCATCCACTACTTATTTTTAACCAAAAATATTTCTTTGGAGTCTTTTTCATGCACAGACCATGGGCAATTAAATCTAGACAGATTTTTACAGGAAAAACAATGAAAAGGAATGTAAGTTGTTACACTCACTCTCCAGGTTTAAGGATTTCTCTATGAAAACTGATCACAACAAAACATGCTAACCTATATGAATTGCAGAAAACCCCGTGTATTTTCCGATTTCCACAACTTAAGACTTCAGAAGGTGGACACGATCTTCACTTGTAGCTTGCTGGTTGCTCTTAGGTAAAACTGAATTTCAGCTATTGATTCAACATTTATGGAATTACTGTATGCCAGGCTTTGCTAGGTGTGGTGACTCAAACATGAATAAAACATGACTCCTACCCTTGTGTGGGGACAATCTTAATGGTGGTTGTGTGTGCACTCAGTCGAGTCCAACTCTTTGCGACCCCATGGACTGTAGCTCACCAGGCTCCCCAGTTCATGGGATTTTCCAGGCAAGAATACTGGCATGGGTTGCCATTTCCTATACCAACGGTGGTTGAGGCAGATACAAAAAATTTTAAAAGTTACGTAAAATAATTTTGCTTAAATGTAAAGTTATTTTTTGCAATAGTTATTTTTAAATGCAAATAGGTTTGCTACATTTAATGTCTTAAGGAAAGCATATAAAGGAAAACTACTAAGTTTTGTCAGTGAAGATAAGCTAACAGTAGGTAGATGATACATAGATCCCATCTTGTACAAAAACCTAATACATAAAAGTCACTAAAATGTAGAGTTTTTAACACAGTGGATTAAGTCTTTAACAACTCTGGATCATTTTCTTAGATAATGAAAGACATTGAAAACTTAAGGATTCTTTCCTTAAAGGCAAGCAAAAATCTTCCAACAGTTGTATATATTGTACATCTGAAGGCAATCTTATTTGCTTCCAGTAATGCTGCTAAGGGCTCTACATCTTTTAATGCCTTGCTTATATTAGGCTGTGTATCAATATGAGAAAAGTTACATGCCATCACCAATTTTCTTACCAACCTTCCTTCCAGGTGTCTCAGCGGTAAAGAATCCGTCTGCCAATGAAGGAGACATAGATTCAATTCCTGGGTCGTTATCTTCCCCTGGAGGAGAGAGCATGGCAACCCACTCCAGTATTCTTGCCTGGAGAGTCCTATGGACAGAGGAACCTGGCGGGCTACAGTCCATAGCATCTCAAAAAGTCAGACACAAGAGACTGAGGAGGGATGGACAGACAAATGTTCCTTCTATTTGGTATTAAATTACCACCCAAAATATGACTTCATTTTGAAAGTTATCTTAAAATTAAAATTAATGTCTTATACCAAATACTAAGTAATGACGACCATGTAAGTAAGTGCTGTTCATTGGATGGCTTACTTTTCTGAAGGGACCTATTCAGTGTGACTCACCTGGGTCTGACAGTTAGAGGAGAACCCCACATGAGCCTGCGTGCAGCGCACTGTGTACCCCTTAGCTCCGGCAACAACCACTTCATTCCTTCCGAGAACCCATCACTGTCTGCCTGCTAGGCAGTGGGCTCTATGGCCTATGAGTCTTGCCCTAAAGTAGAAATACATTGACCTTCAGGCAGGAATAAAGATCGTCTCTGCTGCTGAACACTATGGTTATCAAAGCTCAGGTGCTTGAGGCTAGACAGACCTGTGCTCTGATCTTCCTGCTGTCACTTAAAAGCTGGATGACTTGTTGCAAGCCACTTAACTTCTTTTTTTTTTTTTTGGGCCATACCCCATGGAATGTGGGATCTTAGTTCCCCAACCCGGAATCCAATGCATGCCCCCTGGAGTGGAAGCACAGATTCTAAACCATTGAACCACCAGGGAAGTCCCCATTTAACTTTCCTGAAGCTTCATTTTTTCATAGTGGTAAACAATGTTAATAATGCCTAGTCTGTGGGATGCTTAAAAAGATTAAATGAGATATGCACATAGCTGGAACATAGTAAATACTCAAAAGACTGCTAGCTTATTTACCTCCTAAAGTATAATATTGTGAAAACATGCGGAACCTAGAGCTTGAAAGTTCAGGTCACAGTTTTGCACCCCATGGCTTTAGAGTGTTGTGATCTGGCCTTGACACCTAAACCCATGGGACTTTTACTACTGCTGCTTACAATGGGATGGATGATAATTCAAGTGAGTATTTGTGAGATAGGATGAGTTTTCCTGTGAAGGTGTTCATTTAAGAGTCATTGTAAAATGTAAATAATGATTAAAATTAAAACACTTGATTAAAAAAAAGATCGTCTCAACCCTGTAACTAAGGCAAATGTAACCTCTGATACATAATATGAATGTAAAAGGATCCTGAACAGGGATTAGTCAACAAATGAGGCACATGTACCTACGTATACATGTGGATGCCTGTCAGCACACACTCCCCCAGGACAGTCAGCACCCACTCACCCCTTTCCCAACGACCCAAGGCGCTCTCAGAGTCCTCCTCAAGCAGCCATTACCAATCTATCAATATTGCAAGAGAGGCGAAACCTGTTTTCTATTCTTCATTTTGTTTGCTCTTCAGATAAGGAGCTCTGAAGAAGTACCAAAGTTACAAAGATCAAAGAGTTAGTGACAGTTCAGGTTAGAAAAAAAACAGATCTTGTGCCTTCTGGTCCATTCCACAGTGCCTATCTGGAATGTTTATCACACACACTCTAACCCATACTCTTCCTTGCTTGCTTTAATTTCTTACCATCTCATTTTGGCAGCCACACATACGCCTCTCCCTTTTGCCTTCAGAAAATTCAGCATTCCCTGGCATAAAAGGGGAAAGATGCTGTCATTTCATATCCATGAAGCTAATAAGTGCCTACAGTTGACCTGGCATCTCCCCTTTAAGCCATGCTAACATTAGCTGTCATTCAAAAGTTCACTCTACAGCTTGACCTTTGCTTCTGCTCAGAAGTATTCACCCTATTATAAAAAGTGTTTTTCCTTTAATGTCATGATGACAATATATTGCAATGTCTGTCTGCCTTTCCAAATAGGCAGACTTGTGACACACACACTAAATAGCTTTGTCACTAGACTCAAGAATTTAAGGCAGTGAAAAATACCAAAAGCAAAAAAGAATTACCAGGCCAAGTGACTGGGAAAAACTGCTACTCCTGTGCTCGTCACAAGCCACAAAACCCATATATCATCATGTTTATGAATCTAACACCCAAAGAACACCTCAATCACATTTAATTCAGCAGTTCTATTGTAAAATGAGACAAAAACTGCTTATCAGAGAAGGGTTACCATAGATGTGTATTTTCAAATTGGACAATTTCCTTAATATACTTCTTTTTTCAATACCATAAAAGGCTTTAGCTTCACAATAGGTAGAACTAACTCCAAACAGTAAGTTTTATATCTTAAAAAAAAAAAAAAATCAGCTTTTTGGGTTGAAATGAGCCCACCAGCTCCACCACTGTAACCTCAGCCAGGGTCATTATTATTTTTGTTGCTCTTCAGATTTTTCACTGCAGTTCTCTACTTCACAAGAAGCAGCTACTTAATGTGCAACGTTCCAGGCAAATAAAAAAGGTCACACATAAATTAATCAGTATCACAGGACTAGAGTCCCTTCTTTAAGCAGCACATAAGGAAATGTGTATAATATCCACCACTTCACAGTTGTTATTGTCTGTCGGACCCTGGGCTGATCCTTTCCCACTCGAGGTCTACTTTCATCCTCACTCCAACCCAATACAATGAAAGTCATTACCCTCCAAGTTTCCAAATGCGGAAACTGACACTCTGTCCCTTGTCACATTTCCCATAGCACAGCTGGGATTCAAACACAGGCCTTTCTGACTCATATGCTTCCTAACCTTGTGCTACCTATACTGCTTCCTACTCCACTTTAAATATTTAGGACATTTGTGGTGAGGCAGTCAGAACCATGGGGCTTCCCTGGTGGCTCAGACAGTAAAGAATCTGCCTGAAGTGCAGGAGACCTGGTTTCGATCCCTGGGCCAAGAAGATCCCCTGGAGAAGGGAATGGCTACCCACTCCAGTATTCTCGCCTGGAGAATTCCATGGACAAAGGGGCCTGGTGGGCTACAGTCCATGGGGTTGCAAAGAGTAGGACATGACTGAGCTACTGACACATACATACATAGGTAATTAGAACCATAACTAATTAATCCTCAAAACGCACACATCTTAGCTAGTATATCCACAAACGATCACAGCACCAAAGGCTAATCAAATCCAGGTCACAGGGTGTGCACGTCTGACATTTAAGATCACAGTGCAAACCTTATGGTCCTTGATGGCGTTTACCACACTGTGGTGGTTACCATGCCTTGTCAGAAGTCAAAAAGTTTGGAAATGTTTAAACATTGGACACACAAAACATGTCCAAAAAAAGATAAAACTTCAAAGTAAAAGATTAATCAACGAAAAGGGTGGCATGGACGATGGGCTGCTGCTGCTAAGTCGCTTCAGTCGTGGCCGACTTTGTGCGACCTCATAGACAGAGGCCCACCAGATTCCCCGTCCCTGGGATTCTCCAGGCAAGAACACTGGAGTGGGTTGCCATTTCCTTCTCCAATGCATGAAAGTGAAAAGGGAAAGGGAAGTCGCTCAGTTGTGTCCGACTCTTAGCGACCCCATGGACTGCAGCCCACCAGGCTCCTCCATCCATGGGATTTTCCAGGTAAGAGTTACTGGAGTGGGGTGCCATTGCCTTCTTGGACAATGGGCAACCACTGCAAAAGATTTTTCCCTGCAGGGCATTATTTTTATGGCCACATTTTTTTGGCGTTTCAGAGACTGTTTTACCTTACATTAGCTATTTTTATTTGATTTCTCGAAACACATATTTCTGTATTTGGGTGTACCAGGCCTTAGGTGAGGCCCACAAACTCTTAGCTGCAGCATGTCAGATCTAGTTCCTCTACCGGGGATTGAACCTGGGCCCCCTGCATTGGGAGCACAGAGTCTTAAGCCACTGGATCACCTGGGAAGACCTTACATTATCTATTTTACTTTAAAAGCCCCCATTATGTTTTCAAGTATCTTGGAAATTGTTGGGTCTGCTAAACTAATAAGAGAATTCAATTTTCACTCAGAAGAGAAACAGTTCCTCTCATGGGCATCAGTTTCCAAAATAATTCTTAGAGGTCTGTATGATACTTTCTGTTCAGATGATAACAGAAAAGAAAGGAACAGGTATTTGGCACTTACCTTTGACAGACACCGTACGAGGCATTTTCATATGTTATCTCAAAATACTCCAGATAGCAATACTATAATATTTCATAGGAGAGAGTATAGTGGGTCAAAAGTAAAATATGCCAAGGACTAGATGGAGGGGTGAATGGAGAGTTACTACTTTGGGGTATAGTTTGCTTTTCAAATGATGAAAACGTTCTAGAATCAAATAGTGACAATGGCTGCCCAACCTTGTGACTATGCTAAAAGCCACTGGTTGTACCCTTTAAAATTGTGAATTGTATAGTATGTGAATTATATCTCAATTTTTTAATTACATAGTCATAGTAAATGTTAACATTTGAGGAATCTGGGTAAAGTGTATATATGGAAATTGATTATACTATTTTCCCAACTTTTCTGTAAGCCTGAAACTACTTCAAAATAAGTTATTTCAAAAAGGCACAAAAATATGAATACAGTTAATGCTACTAAACTTCAGCTCAGTCGCTCAGTCAGCTCCGACTCTTTGCGACCCCATGGCTGCAGCACACCAGGCTTCCCTGTCCATCACCAACTCCCAGAGCTTGCTCAAACTCATGTCCATCGAGTCGACGATGCCATCCAACCATTCCATCCTCTGTCGTCCCCTTCTTCTCCTGCCTTCAATCTTTCCCAGTACCAGGGTCTTTTCAAATGAGTCAGTTCTTCACATCATGTGGCCAAAGTATTGGAGTTTCAGCTTCAACATCAGTCCTTCCAATGAACACCGAGGACTGATCTCCTTTAGGATGGACTGGTTGGATCTCCTTGCAGTCCAAGGGACTCTCCAAGAGTCTTCTCCAACACCACAGTTCAAAAGCAGCAATTCCTCGGCACTCAGCTTTCTTTATAGTCCAACTCTCACATCCACTGGAAAAGGGAATGGCAATCCAATACAGTATTCTTGCCTGGAGAGTCCCATGGACAGAGGAGCCTGATAAGCTACAGTCCAAGGGGTCACAAAGAGTAGGACACGACTGAGTGATTAAACCATCACCATCACTCATATCCATACATGACCACTGGAAAAACCATAGCTTTGACTAGATGGATCTTTGTTAGCAAAGTAATGTCTCTCCTTTTTAACACGCTGTCTAGGTTGGTCATAGCTTTTCTTCCACGGAGCAAGTGTCTTTTGATTTCATGGCTGCAGTCACCATCTGCAGTGATTTTGGAGCCCAAAAAATAAAGTCTCTCTCTGCTTCCATTGTTTTCACATCTATTTGCCATGAAGGGATAGGACTAGATGCCATGACCTTAGGGTTCTGAATGTTGAGTTTTAAGCCAGCATTTTCACTCTCCTATTGTCACTTCCATAAAGAGGCTCTGTAGTTCTACTCTTCGCTTTCTGCCATAAGGATGGTGTCACCTGCATATGTGAGGTTACTGATATTTGTCCTGGCAATCTTGATTCCAGCTTGTGCATCATCCAGCCTGGCACTCTGTATGATGTACTCTGCATATAAGTTAAATAAGCAGGTGACAAAAATAGCCTTGATGTACTCCTTTCCCGATTTGGAACCAGTCTGTTGTTCCATGTCCGGTTATAACTGTTGCTTCTTGACCTGCATACAGATTTCTCAGGAGGCAGGTCAGGTGGTCTGGTACTCCCTTCTCTTTCAGAATTTTCCAGTTTGTTTTGATCTACACAGTCAAAGACTTTGGTGTAATCAATAAAGAGGAAGTAGATGCTTTTCTGGAATTCTCTTGCTTTTTCTATGATCCAACAGATGTTGGCCATTTGATCTCTGGTTCCTCTGCCTTTTCTAAATCCAGCTTGAACATCTGGAAGTTCACGTTTCACGTACTGTTGAAGCCTGGCTTGTAGAATTTTGAGCATTACTTTGCTAGCGTGTGAGATGAGTGCAATTGTGCGGTAGTTTGAACATGCTTTGGCATTGCCCTTCTTTGGAATCACAATGAAAACGGAACTTACACTTTAAAAATGGACAAGAGGATAAATTTTATACTGCAGGTTTGTTTGTTTTTTTCACCACAATTACAAAATAAATAAATTGGTAAAGGAATTTGTGCAGATTCTATCTTAGGAACTTCCCAGGTGGTTCAAACGGTATAGAATCCACCTGCAGCGCAGGAGACTCAGGTTTGATCCTTTGGTCAGAATGATCCCATGCAGTAAGGGAATGGTAACCCATTCCAGTATCCTTGTCTGGAAAATCTGATGGGCAGAGGAGCCTGGTGGTCTATAGTCCATGGGGTCGCAAAGAACTGGACTAATGCTTTCCCTTTCACTACCTTAATAAGTAGAGGTATTGGTATTCAAATACAGGTCATTCCAACAGCAAAGCCAAAACTCTGACTAGAAGGCCAAGAAAATGCTGATTTATTATTATTGTTTGTCCTTGGATTGAGATGTTACTTCCGGCCATTTTAAAGCTGCACACTAACAAACACAAACACGCTTAACTGCTTTTTCATAAATGAAAACTACTACCTAATAAATGGGTCTTATTAAATGTTTCTGAGCTGCTTTAAGGTTGCCACATGACTATGAACGTGTATAGAAGAAGGTTTATGTACTAACTATACATCAAAGAGTCATTCCAGATTGAATACTGTTCAAAAAACAAGGCCTTATGTTGAAATTTCCAGTCAAAATTTCAGAACTGGTACTGACATGAGAAAGTAATGAATATGTGAAAATATTTGTTTTTATCAAATTCTGGCTTAATTGACTCTAATGTTTTTCTGTTGACTTAAAAATTCTTTAATCCTATTGCAATTTCTGACAATAAAAGATAATTGCTTTAATTACAAAAATATCAGAGACATGAGTTTCAACACACGTGTATGTGTTGGCACTCATCTGCCAAACACACCGACACACAATACGATGGGTATTTGCACAAATGGGTCTATGTGGGTTTGGTTTGTGGGCTCACAGCTATGTCTAGTATGCTGAGTGTATAAAATATCCATATCCCTTTAGAAATCAATTTACTCAAGAACTTTAAGAAGTGGAATTTGGGGTTCCATTTGTTAAGCGACAATCTAGTATAGAAAGCTGACTATTGAACAACAAGGGCATTAGGGGCGCTGACCCTCCACACCAAGAATACCCTATAGTTGGCCCTCTATATCCCTGGATCCAAAGCCAAGATTCAGCCCTCCTCAAACCACGTAGTGCTATAATACTTACTATTATAAAAACTGGTGCAAAAGAAGACCAGGCAGTTCAAACCTGTACTGTTCAAGGGTCAACTACACTCAAAAAAAAAAGAAATGTTTCTTTTAAAAACATCAGGTCAGGAATTCCCTAGTGGTCCAATGGTTAAGAATTGACACTTTCACTGCCAGGGCCTAGATTCAATCCTGCCTGGGGAACTAAGATCCCGAAAGCCACAGAGCATGGCCAAAAAAAAAAGTCAGGTGGCAATTCTATGGGGGAAAAGGAATCATCTTTACCAATATTTTTCTTATTTATATATCAGTAACTATCTAGTAACTCCCAGCAGAGGTAATGAAACATTTTGGACAGAACAAGTCATTACTGAGGGTAAATTCTTCTGCAGTTGGGACAATCAGGTGTCTCTGGCCCACTACATAGCAGAAGGCACCCCAATTCAGTCACTGGTGACAGAAACCATCTCTCAAGATTCCAACTGCCCCGTGGAAGTGGCAGCACCCTCAGGTCCAGAAGGCAGACAAGCTCTAACATCTTCCCCATCTTAAGGTTTCACAGCCCACTGATTGGTGGGAAGCCACTCCCATCAGTCAGGCAGGAGGCTAAGGCTCTCATGCGGAGCCAGGATGCCCACGTCTGGACAAAACCCTTGCTCTTATGAGGTCCATCAGCTACAAATTCAGATTTCCACCATCAGTTATTCTTAAAACCAAACACTAGCATTCATTTGATTGACATCACAAAAACTCAAAGAGAAATGAACATTTAAAAACTGGAAAGACACGCTCATTATTTCATGCACACTTTTTTACAGTCCCAGTCTTCAAAAGTTACATGGCTTAGACCATCTAACTTTTTAATGGAACAGGTCATGATATACTGATTAGAAAGAAACCACCGAGAGTTAAGTTTTCAAAACAGAAGAGTTATACCGAGAATCCAAAGCCCACATGTCAGAGCACAAAACGTTCAAGTTCAATGCCTCTGCATACTTAAGTTACCAGAGGACAGAAACAACACAGAATTTATAAAAACTGATTTAGTATAAAATACAGAAGACAGAGCTAAGTATGAAATACAGAACTGCAGAGTTTTATTTTTAACTATAATGAAAGAAACTTCAAAGCTAGGCATACTTTAACTTAATAAGAGAAAAGAACATCTAGCATTTTCAGTGTTAAATTTTCAACAATTATCAATCACAGAACTGCATCATCTTTTCACGATTCCTTTAAGCAAAGCCCTAAAGGTCTGCCCATTAATAAGAAAAGTCATCGTATTTCTCGCTTTCAAAAATATTTAATCACCACAAATTCTTTGGTAGAGTCTTTCCCAAGTTCTGACTAGAATCCTGTAAGTCTACAGGACTAGCTCACCAGGGAACACAGCACACTGCTAAATACCACAATCTATCACCAGTATTAACTGCTCCCAGCCCTAAGACTTTAATTGCGACAAGGCTGCAGCTCAGAGCCCGAAGCCGGGTAAAGTCCTCCTGCAGCAGGCAGGAACAAGGACCACATATTTTCATACATGCTGGTGCATATTACAAACTGTTGCTGCCCCAGTCACAAGCATGTCCAAGACAGGATCTCTAAACTCGTCCGTGAAAAATTCTGCTCAATGTGTTTTCACAGAATGAGGCCCAAATTATTTTAGACCCATCCATAACGATGAAGTGACCAAAGCACCAGAAGGTTTGCCACCAGCTACAGCCATCTGACAAACGCTGGGTACAGAGAAATCCTACAGAATTTTGCTATCACAACAGCAGATTGTCAATTTCCAATTTATAAATGAACTATTGAAGTCAAAACTGCAAAGTGAGTCAGTATCAGCATTTTCGTTGCTGGCAAAGACAGTGCTTTTTAAGAACTCCTGAAATTCGTCTTCCCTTACAGCACACTATTTCAGCAGAACACAAAGTAGATGATACACTGAAAACAGTAATATCAGGGACTTCCCTGGTGGCCCAGTGGTTAAGAGTTCATCTTCCAAGGCACAGGGTACGGGTTCAATCCCTGACTGGGGAGCTAAGATGCCACATGTCTCGTGACCAAAAAATAAATAAGTAAATAAAACAGAAACAATATTGTAACAAACTCAATAAAGACTTCAAAATGGTCCATATTTTTTAAAAGTCTTAAAAAAAAAAAAAACTTTAAAATATAGTAGTATCAGTTTACAGTGTCAAGTTGCTGCAAGGTCAAAACCTTGATTTCTACAGCAGGTCCCCAAGACAAAACTAAATGTTAAATCCTTTGCTGCGGTAGGTCTACTTTCCAATTACTAGAAGTAAGCATATGAGAGATATAATTAGTTATGACACTAGGGCAAGCATACATGTTTCAACACACACGCAGCTTAGAACAAAGTTTTTGGCATTATATGACAGAGGACTTAAACCAACGACTCAAAGAAAGGTTACGCAGTGTGTGTGTGTCTTTTTTTTTATTTAAAACTTGCCACATCAAATTATTTCTTTTAAGTTATAAGCATATTTTGATTTGTTTAAAGTCTCTCTAAAGATTTCTCAGAGAAAAAATAATCACCCTGCGGCTTTCATTATGCCTATGTTGCAAATTAAGGAAGTTGACTTTATAAAATTCATTTGGTAAAAAAGAATCACCTTCCAAAGAAGGCTGCATGTTGACTAAACACATTTAGAAAAGTCTGATAGTCCTAGTTGTGGATTTCTCAATCAGGAACGAAGCACTAATTTCTAAACAACGAATACACAAGGTGGTATGATTTAACTTTGACCATTAGAAGTCTGTCCAAGATGTACTGACAACATAGCCCCAAACCAGAAGCTTTGAGCAATGCTTCAAAAATCCAAACTGAATCTACTAATACATTACTAAATTATGATCCACTCAGGATTAGTTATTCCTTGATAAAGACAGAAATATGAAAAGATCAGAATTATATACCTAAGAATCTATGGAGCATCATGTGAAAGCTATTTAAACAGTTGATTATAATAAAGTACGGTTATGCTCAAGTGAGGGGCAAACTTAGGAAAGTGAAAAAACAGATAACATATATACATTAAAAAACTGAAATTCTCTAAGATCTTACCGTGTTTGATTATAACATGAAATATTCCCAAACTTTCCTTTTCTAAGGAAAGGTCTTAGTTTAGGCCTGGATCTAGCTCAAAGATTCCATTAAGATGAAAATTATGATACAGTAGTTTATAAAAACAAAATCAATCTCTTCTGATATTCTGAACACTATCCTATATTAATAAATGGTGCTCTTCTTTAGTTTCTCATCAAATAAAATTTCTTTTCTTGAGAACATTAACCGCCCAAAATAAGAAGGTCCAACATCTCATAGTAAAAAATGGGAATAGATTTTAAATCTGATAACTTCCAAGTCATAAATGCCCTCAATCTGCCCATGAAATTCCATGGATGAAATCAGGTGTAGTGAAGAGGTCATTGTGAATGGGTGTTGGAAAACACAAAGCTTGTAATTAAGTGCATTCTCAAGTATAATAAGCCACCCTGGAACAAGATAAAACATGGAGAACCCATCCAAGGTAAAGCAGCTAGATACTCCCACAGGAGTCATTGTACGTAACAATGAATTATGACAAATCCCGTCTCCTGGGCCAAAAGGGCCATGAAAACAGCACACGTGTTTCCCACAAAGACAGTGTTAATGATGCGCTCATGTTTTGCTCGAGCAGGGCTTTCCACCTTATAACAGGGCCCGTTAAAAGCCCTCTCCACCTTTACAGAATTGTGTAAAAAGCTTAGTATACTAGTTATGTATAAGTACACTTTGGATCTGACTAAAAAACACCCAACAGATTATAGCTGTTTATTTCCAGTACCAGTTGGTCTTAACTTAAAAGTTCAAATCAGAAAGTTCCATAGTTTCAAAGAACTTTTGGAGGGATTAAGGAACATCTGAAGTTAACTTTTCAGGAGTTAAACATTTCATACCTTATTTCCTGAATTCTCATTTGGAAATATTTTCTACAAGTTTCAAGATAGGGTGTGGGTGTGACTTCACATTTTTCACAAAGGCCTTTAATGTTAACAATACAGGTATGCCGAAATCTATGGATTCCACGCAAAATTAGCATTTTATGCTGTGGAAAAGAGGCTGGAAGATGAACTGGAAAAAACGTTTAACAATACAGAATTTTCTGAGAAGGTGTATCAAATGCATTTCCTTACTGAGAGCCAGAAAGTAATCATAAAGAAACTGACTGATAAATGTTACCTCAAACCACAACTTACAGGAATTCAAAAACAATCTTAAAGCACACACACACACAAATAAATAAATGAAATCATATTCCCCCCTAGCAACTACTTTTTCCTGTGACTTCTGACATATATCAGTAAGGACACGACTGCCTCAAGCAGTTAACGTGCAGAAGTTTGTATTTCACTTGCTTTCTCATTTCTAACGCCCTCAGTATTTATTGATGCCCTACATATACAGATTTGTTGAAACTAACACAAAGTATACAATACAGGCTATGTGAAAACCTTTCTAATTTCTAGCCAAGGAACTCTACATAAAACTACTTAATATCACAGGGCACATATGCAGCCTCATATCTTGGTTAAAATTTTTCTCAATATTCTTTGCCTTCAGAGGTCTCCTGAGGCCACAGTCAAAATAATTTTACTCAAATTTCATAAGGTTTACACTGAAGTACAATCTAGCCAGTACTTGGCCACATATAGCCAAGTTGCGTATGACTGATGCTGCTGCTACTGCTGCTGCTGCTAAGTCGCTTCAGTCGTGTCCGACTCTGTGCGACCCCAGAGATGGCAGCCCATCAGGCTTCCCCGTCCCTGGGATTCTCCAGGCAAGAACACTGGAATGGGTTGCCGTTTCCTTCTCCAATGCATGAAAGTGAAAAGTGAAAGTGAAGTTGCTCAGTCGTTCCTGACTCCCAGCGACCCCATGGACTGCAGCCCACCAGGCTCCTCTGTCCATGGATCTTCCAGGCAAGAGTACTGGAGTGGGGTGCCATTGCCTTCTCACAATACGATAGTTAAAAAAATGTTTACAGGCATGCATGTATGGATTTATATATGCAAAAAAAAAAAAAATTTCCCGCTGATTCTCCTATAGCCAAATGAGTTTCTATGGAAATAGGAAGTTCCATTATTGGTGAGGAAAACTAATTAATATGTCTCAATTGTCACCTCAGGACACTGTGCTCATTCCAACAACGCCACTATTGTTCAAAACATTTCTGGAATTCTTCATTTGTGACTATTTCCAGAGTCAATTCATAAGTTATATGAGAAAAATCAATTGTGCCAATTTTTTTCTTACCAGAAATAGACTGATTTGGCCTTATCACCCACCCTGTTCATCAGGCTTAACTTCTGGATGATTCATTTCAGTTCAGTCACTCAGTCTTGTCCAACTCTTTGCGGCCCCATGGACTGCAGCACACCAGGCCTCCCTGTCCATCACCAACTCCTGGAGTTTACTCAAATTCATGTCCATTGAGTCAGTGATACCATCCAAACATCTCATCCTGTGTTGTCCCCTTCTTCTCCCGCCTTCAATCTTTCCCAGCATCAGGGTCTTTTCAAATGAGTCAGTTCTTCACATCAGGTGGCCAAAGGACTGGAGTTTTAGCTTCAGCATCAGTCCTTCCAATGAATATTCAGGACTGATTTCCTTTAGAATGGACTGGTTGGATCTCCTTGCAACCAAGGGACTCTCAAGAGTCTTATTCAACACCACAGTTCAAAAGCATCAATTCTTCAGCACTCAGCCTTCTTCACAGTCCAACTCTCACATCCATACATGACTACTGGATAAACCACAGCTTTGACTAGACGGACCTTTGTTGGCAAAGTAAAGTCTCTGCTTTTTAATGTGCTATATAGGTTGGTCATAATTTTTCTTCCAAGGAGTAAGCGTCTTTTAATTTCATGGCTGCAATCACCATCTACAGTAATTTTGGAGCCCCCCAAAAATAAAGTCAGCCACTGTTTCCACTGTTTCCCCATCTATTTCCCATGAAGTGATGGGACCAGATGCCATGGTCTTAGTTTTCTGAATGTTCAGTTTTAAGCGAGCATTTTCACTCTCCTCTTTCACTTTCATCAAGAGGTTATTTAGTTCTTCTTCGCTTTCTGCCATAAGGGTGGTGTCATCTGCATATCTGAGGTTATTGATATTTCTCCCGGCAATCTTGATTCCAGCTTGTGCTTCTTCCAGCCCAGCGTTTCTCATAATGTACTCTGCATAAAAGTTAAATAAGCAAGGTGACAATATACAGCCTTGACGTACTCCTTTCCCAATTTGGAACCAGTCTGTTGTTCCATGTCCAGTTCTAACTTTTGCTTCCTGACCTGCATACAGATTTCTCAAGAGGCAGATCAGGTGGTCTGGTATTCCCACCTTTGTAAGAATTTTCCACAGTTTGTTGTGATCCACACAGTCAAAGGCTTTGGCATAATCAATAAAGCAGAAGTAGATGTTTTTCTGGAACTCTCATGCTTCTTCAATGAGCCAATGGATGTTGGCGATTTGATCTCCGGTACCAAACCAAAATTTTTGTCGCAAAAAATTTGTTGGAACTGAAATACTTAGAACAATAGGACACAGACTGTCTAAAGCCAATTCCAAATGATGGGCTCCAAAACATTTTAAGCTATGGTACCATCAATGTATGATGTTCTAGGGTGACTATTTTATACAGAATAATACTTATTTGTATGTACTTATTTGTGATTTACAAGTTTCCTTAGAACATTTATTAGTATATTAATTATACCAAGTTTATAAATTATATCAAGAATTTTGTTAACAAGGTTTTCAAATGTTATAAACTTCCTTTAACTTGAGAATACCTAACTAGACTTCCTTCCAAGTTCTAAGTTTATCATTTATTTCCCAATATCCTTCAAAATTGCATATACAGTAATTGCAACATGGAACTGTAAAACCTACAGTGGTGAACTGTATGGCATGTGAATTGTATCCCAATAAGCTGAAACTCCAGTACTGTGGCCACCTCATGCGAAGAGTTGACTCATTGGAAAAGACTCTGATGCTGGGAGGGATCGGGGGCAGGAGAAGAAGGGGACGACAGAGGATGAGATGGCTGGATGGCATCACTGACTCGATGGACGTGAGTCTGAGTGAACTCTGGGAGTTGGTGATGGACGAGGAGGCCTGGCGTGCTGCGATTCATGGGGTCGCAGAGTCGGACACAACTGAGCGACTGAACTGAACTGAAAGCTGTTCTAAAAAACTGAGGTCACCAAGTATCCAGTTAAGCTTGTCACAAAAGAGTCAGATACAACTTAGCAACTACACACACACACAAAATTCTCATTCACTCAATAAACATCTGCTGAGTGTTTCCCATACCAGGCACTGCTACAGAAAGCAGAAATTCAGAAATTAACAAGACAGGCAAAGGTCTCTGTTCTTAGGGAGTTTGGCATGCAAACAGGAAGGGAAAAGACAATTAATAAACTGCATATAAGCAAACAAATTAAATACAGTTTCAAGTGGTGATTAATGCTACTGAGAAAAAAATCAGGGTTAGAAGTCAAAGAAACATACAGGGTAGAAAAGCAGCCAGGAGAGGAAAGTTGTAAGTTCTCTTTGAAGAAATGACATTTTCCCTTTTTTTAATATATTTTTAACACTGTCTGCAGAAGGCACTTGGGCTTCCCGGTGGCTCAGCAGTAAAGAATCCACCTGCAAGGCAGGAGCCACAGGAAATGTGGGTTCGATCCCTGGGTCGGTAAGATCCCCTGGAGGAGGACATGGTAACTCACTCCAGTATTCTTGCCTGGAAATCCTACGGACAGAAAAGCCTGGCAGGCTACAGTCCACGGGGTCACAAAGAGTCTGCTACGACTGAAGGGACTTAGCATGCACGCACACACAAAAGGCACTTGATTTTTTATTTTATTTTATTGGCGGTACCACTCAGTATGTGGCATCTTAAGTCTCTGATTAGGGATCCAACCCTTGCCCTCTGCACTGGAAGCACAGCATCTTAACCATTGGACCACCATCAAAGTTCCCTGAATGGATGGCATTTTCAAGGAAAAATGAATGCAATAAGGGAGGAAGCTATGCAAAAATCTGGGAGAAGAGCATTCCAGGCAGAGAAAAACCACATGCAAAGGTCTGAGGAAGGGACAAATTTGGCATGTTCAGTGACCAGCAAGGAGGTTAGGAAATGGGAGCAGAGTGAACAGTGGTAGAAAATGATTTTGGAGCACTGGGCAAGGATGACATCGAACATTTCCTTTTCAGTCACAGTAGGAGTTTGGATCTTCACTGCACGTGTTGTAAGATGAAAGAAGAGACTGGAAGTTTTTGCGATGGGGAAGTGATTTCTCCATGAAGAGTCCTCTGAGTGTGGTGGGGAGGAGAGAGGCAAGGATAGAAGCACTGGGGCAGTTAGAAGTGACAATAATACGGCAGGTAAAGGGCAGTAGGTGGGCTATGGACTAGGGTGATGGTGAATGGGCAGGAAGTTAGAAGACAGATCTAATAGGACTTGGCCATGGATGAAAGGCACAAGAGGAGACTCTGAAAGGTGCTGGCGAGAAATATGGTGAACACGAAGGTTGGTGAACCACAGAAATACGTCTCATGGCACTCATTTTAACTGGCCCTTTGTTTTTCAATGTATTTTTCAAACTATAGTCTTTATCAGTGTTCAACATTTCCTGTGCAGTTTCTCCATTCTCTCCATTATCACCCTACCTTGGTTCTGACATGTTTTCAAATTTAAAACTGGAGACATATTCAACCTTGAGGGCTTAAATAATAAAAGCCTCACACTACACAAGTGTACCTCAATTGCTCTGAAACGTACAGACTGCAGACTGAAACAGGGACACAAGAATGAAAGTTAGACTAGATCTAAGGAAACCGAACAGGAGGTACATACAGTCCACCAAATCTATCCTCAGGAGATACTCAGTGCCTTATCCTCCTTCCTTCTCTTCTCCTAACAAATGTTTCTCCCTAGTCAAAATCTAATTGATATTAAAGTGCTCTAAAGAGAATAAAAGACCAAAGTGAAAGAAGTTTCTGGAATCAACCAATGTAAAGTCATTTATCTTGTTGGTCATTTTTGGCACCCAGAAAATAGTATAACAAAGAGATGTTGAATATCACACAATGTGAAATGGTAGAATCTTTAAAATCTAATCTTGGCCCTAACTGTATAATAGAAAATAGAATCCCAAAGTAATTGACAAATTTATTCTATCACATGGGCTTCCCTGATAGCTCAGTCAGTAAAGAATCCACCTGCAATGCAGGAGACCCTGGTTCAATTCCTGGGTTTGGAAGATCCGCTAGAGAAGGGATAGGCTACCCACTCCAGTATTCTTGGGTTTCCATTGTGGTAAAGAATCCACCTGCAGTGTGGGAGACCTGGGTTCGATCCTTGGGTTGGGAAGATCCCCTAGAAAAGGGAAAGGCTACCCACTCCAATATTCTGGCCTGGAGAAGTCTATGGGGTCGCAAAGAGTTGGACACAATCGAGCGACTTTCACTTTCACTTCTATCACAGAAAATAGTTGCAAGATTAAACGCACCCCCCCCCAACACACACATACACACACACACACACACTCTTATTAAACTTTAGATTGTAAAGTATCCCATCTATATATAAGGCATCTTTGCATGCTTAGTCATGTCCACCTCTTCGTGACTGTGGACCACAGCCTGCCAGGCTCCTCTGTGCATAGAATTTTCCAGGCAAGAATACTGAAGTAGGTTACCATTTTCTCCTCCAGAGGATCTTCCCAGCCCAAGGACTGAACCTACGTTTCCTGCACTGCAGGCAGATTCTTTACCACTGAGCCACAGGGGAGCCCATTCCATCTATATATATAAGGCCAACCTCAAATTGAGACATTTCTCTACAAGAGAAATATCATCTTCTATTAAACAACCTTTTCTGTAGAAGGTATTTAACTGGTCTTAAACCTTATTATTTTTCCCCCCTTATACATCTTTTTTCCTCCAGGAAACTGCAGTCTTATCCTGTGGCTTCCCACCATTCTCACATACCCATATACAAAACACATTACATGTAATGTTGCAGCATGAGGTACCTCCGAAGAAATTTAAAATGAATGAGATTGCCATCTGCATTATATCCATAAAAACCCAAACAGATGCAAAGTCACCTTAACAAGTAGCTCCCAGGACAGTTAACTAATATCTGCTTGAGAATATTAACATATCCAGAGAAAAAAAGAATTTATCAATCAGAAGGTGAATGGGAGGCAGAAAAAAAGGAAGAGGGTTCAATTTTGTCAATGCTCTTCCAAGCACAGTCCAGGAGTGAGGAGCCTGAAGTGTGCACTATAGATAGCGGAGGCCATTGGAAAGGATTTCTCCATGGACAGGAGAGGCCCTTACAGAGTCCACTTTCATCCTTAATATTCTCTGTTCAAATCCCAAGCTCATAAAGCAATAAGCAACATGTGAATTATAATTCAATTCCCTACTTAAATTTGCCTACAAAAAGACAGAATGAGCTAAGCATGCCAACAGAAGTATGGAAGTATTCCGCCTAATACGGTCTGCAGTTGTACACATGTTCACGTGGCCTGTGTGCATGCACGTGGGGACGGGTGTGTAATCACCAACCCTCAGTAAGTGAACAAGCTGAATGAGTCCATGAAGGACTCATCTCTTTCAAGCATGTACTGACAAAACCTTAGATTTCTAAACATACAAAGACTAGTGCCAGTCCCCTGGACTACGGTTATTCTTTCAAGATACTAAATATCTTCCTGCCAATGAACTCTGTGCCCCTTCATGTTAGGGTTAGAGCTTCTACCTCCTCTGTTAGACCTACAGCATGGAACAGAGTATCATGTATATCACAGAAATGTAAGTGCCTGTTTAATTACAATCTAAAATAATTTTTAAACAATGTGTAATACCCTGGAAAGTGGTGGCAACCACAAGTTCCAGGCCGACACTAAAAACTCAATCATTTTCATACTTATTTTTATCAAATCAGTATACTATTATCTAATGTTTCATGCAAATCTACAGCACATTATTCTACATATAGTAACGGGTATTTACCTGTTGTCTGGTAACAGATTACTTTGGCATATCTGTATTTCAGAAACACGATTTGACAATATTATTGAAAGATGCAAGGACTTCCCTGGTGGTCCAGGGACTGAGACCCCACCTTCCCAATGCAGTGGGCACCAATTCAATCCCTGGTCAGGGAACTAGATCCCACATGCCACAACCAAGACCCCGTACAGCCAAATCAGATACACATATTTATAAAAGAAATATTCAGTGATACACTCAATATTTATCCATCTATCCATACATATACCTAAAACTACAAAAACACTGTATCAGGTGTTACTGCAGTATGAAAATGCACGTTAAGTGCCAAACCCTTCCCCCTACACTATTTTCTCCCTCTCCCATAAGGAAGTTGCAGACTATCAGTTTGTCACTATACACACACACACACGCACACACAATTTCATTAGATCTAATTATCACTGTCCTCTGTACACAGAAGTGTCCTCTCAGTGACTAGTTGCTGTTTATGGACATAAGTGATGCTGCAAAGACCAATGAACAGACTTAAATACGTAATGTGAAAATATTTTTTTTGCAAACAACAGTTAATAGAGTAAAAAATATGGTTTAACACATGGCAGAATTCTTGAGTTTAAAAACTATCTACTTTTTCACGTCATTCAGAGTTAACGTACTCTGAAGCGAAATTAACGTACTCTGAAGCGAAATTAACGTTTTAGTCTATTGGAAACCAGTTTGAACAAATACAATGCTTTGTCTCCAATCACCATTTTGAGTGAAAGGAAACACTGAACTATCACACTGAACTTTCAGAAGCATACCTGTTAGCATAACACGTGTTAACAGAATAAATGTCCCTAACCCATTAGTGTAAAATGTGTATTACAGGAAGATTAACCACCACAGGATGGAGGAGTGAGTAAACCTACTTTGTAAGGCTGTATTTTTCCAGGTAATTTCATACTTTACGTCCCTAAACCATGAAAGACACAAAGAAAAGTACACATGATGCTGTCATTCCGTGTACATATAAAACAAGATACACATGAGCACATGTCAAAATATATGAAACAGAAAAGCAGAATTTATTGCTCAACATTAATAAAAATGTGCCATTTGGTATAATGAAATTTGATAAAACCAAAAATCAAGTGTACGGTAAATACAAGATTTTCTACCATACTAATTTTTATAAATGATTATAAATCCTCTTTAGAATTTTCACCAAGAGAAAAGTAATTGTATATCATAAGATACGATTTAAAATTGGTTAATTAATTTTTAATGTAACCTAGGAAAACATTACGGAAAAATACATACTCTCCACATATATATTTGATCAGTTAGCCATCTAATTAATAGTTGATACTGAATGAATAATGAAACTTTTGTCCAAACTAACTGGCAAAAGGCCAAAAACAGACAATGCTGTTAAACAAGAATGGCTCATCAGAATACTATAAAAGCAATTACTTTAAATGGAGATATAAATATAAGTCTTTTATTAGCATGAATAAAGAAAAAATTACATCTTTAAGGGAACAAATTTTCTTAGGTCATCCAAATTACCTTATCTTTCATTTGTTCTCAAGCTTCTCTAATTCAACGATCAGGTATTTTAAGTACAAAATTTGTCAGGTAAACTTTAAAACAAGCTCACGTCTCCAAACGTGCCACGCCAGATTTGAACATAGTATTTATTCAAAGTGGCTTCCCAGATGGCTCAGTGGGTAAAGAATCTGCCTGCAATGCAGGAGACGCAAGAGTCACAGGCTTGATTCCTGGGTCGGTAAGATCCCTTGGAGGAGGGCATGGCAACCCACTCCAGTATTCCTGCCTGGAGAATTCCATGGACGAGGAGACTGGCAGGCTACATAGGGTCACAAAGAGTCAAACACAACTGAAGCGACTGAGCACGCACACGTGCATTTATTTAAAACTTGAGTGGACCGATTAGTTTGGGTTTGAGATCATACAGTAATGTTCAGTTTTAATCACTGGTGGGTGATATTTTTAGTTACCAGGAATGTCCAGGATGACAAATTTTCTCAACAATGTTTTTTTTTTTTTCCTTTTGAGGTATTTATTAAACTAGAAACAATTATTTCTAGGTACTTAATACCACCTTCCAGGGCATGATGCGCATCTCTTATAAAGAACACCCAGAATGCTTTTAAACTCAATGATAATTAAGAAACATCACAGTATAACCAGGGTGTTTCTCAGGGAGCTAAGAGCCAGCACCTTTTGGCTACCAGATGATGTATTTCTTGTCCTCTGGAGTACCACCAAGAGTTTCTTACTCACATAATAAATGTACTTTCCTAATGTAGCCTTTACTCTTCAGAGGATCAGATAATTCTGAGTTTTAAAGGTAAACTACTAAGGTATTATTAACTAAAGTGCAGATTTTGTCCAAATTTCACAAAATTTTATGCCAGTGTCCATTATTTGTTTTCATACGTTATTCAAGGTTCCACACTGTATTTAGTTGCATTGAGCCACTTCAGCTGCATGCAACAAATTCTGCTAAATTCTCTTTTCATTTTTATTCTGTTACAAACATTTTCTAATTTTCCTTGTTATGGCTTCTTAGATACGCCAATCATTTAAAGGTGGACATTTAATTTCCAAATACATGGGGTTTGTAAAGTAAAAAGAAAAAGCATACTGCTAAGGGCAACAATAGAAAGAAAAGACAAATAGGGCTATTTCAAACTTAAAAACTTTTGTAGAGCAAAGGAAGTAATCAACAGAAAAAGCAACCTACTGAATAGGAGAAAATATTTGCAGACCACATTTCTGATAGGGGTTAATATCAAGAATATATGAAGCACTCCTCAACAACCTAAAATCAAATAATCCAATTAAAAATGTGCAAAAGGGGACTTCCCTGGCAGTCCAGCGGTTAAGACTCCATGCTTTCACTACAGGTAGCGTGGGTTTGATCCCTGGTCAGAGAACTAAGATCCCACATGCCACCCTTGCTAAGTCGCTTCAGTCCTGTCCGACTCTGTGTGACCCCATAGACAGCAGCCCACCAGGCTCCCCTGTTCCTGGGATTCTCCAGGCAAGAGTACTGGAGTGGGTTGCCATTTCCTTCTCCAATGCATGAAAGTGAAAAGTGAGAGTGAAGTCGTTCAGTCGTGTCCGACTCTAAGCGACCCCATGGACCGCAGCCTACCAGGCTCCTCTGCCCATGGGATTTTCCAGGCAAGAGTACTGGAGTGGGGTGCCATTGCCTTCTCCTACATGCCACCCAGAGATGCCAAAAAAAAAAAAAAAAAAAGAAATGATACTCAACATCATTAATCATCAGGGAAAGTCAAGTGAAAACAATGAGATATAACCTCTTATCTGTTAGGCCACTGCTTAAAAAAAAAAAACACACATAAAGTAATAAGCATTGACAAGGATGTGGAAAAACTGAAACCCGTGTGCACTGTTGTGGGAATGTAAAATGGGGCAGTAGCAAGAGAAAACAGAACAGAGGTTCCTTAAAAAATTTTAAAGATAACTACTATATGATCCAGCAACCCATTTCTGGATATATATCTAAACGAACTGAAAGCAGAATCTTTCAGAGTTATTTGCACATCCATGTTCACAGCATCATCACAATAGCCAAGATGGGGAACTCAATCTAAATGTCCATCTAAGGATCAATGGGTACAGAAAATGTGGTATATATATATACAATGAATTATTCAGCCTTAAAAAAAAAAAAAGGAATCCTGTCATGTGCTATAACATGCATTACCTCAAAGACATCATGCTAAGTGAAATAAGCCAGTCACAGGACAGATGTGACTATCCGACTTAAATACTTCATATAAATGCATTGTTTCCTTTACGAAGTACTTAAAGTAGTCAAATTCTTCAAATGTAGAATAGTGGTTGGCCAGGGGCTATGAGGACAGGAATTGGCGAACTGTTGTTCAATAGGCATGGGTATAAACCTTACATTTTGCAAGGTGAAAAGTTCTAACAATCTGTTGTATGAAAAGGCGCAGCTAACAGTACTATACCGTATACTTAAAATAATTAAATTACTAAATTTTATGTGTTGGACTTGCCCGGTCGTCCAGTGGTTAAGAATCTCCCTGCCAGTGCAGAGGACATGAATTCAGTCCCTGGTCCAGGAAGATTCCATATGCTGCGGGGCAACTCACTCTGTGTGCCACAACTATTGAGGCCACACTCCCAGAACCCACGCTAGACAAGAAGAGAAGCCGCCACAAGGGGATGTCCGCATGCCACAGCTAGAGAAAGCCTGTGCACAGCAACAAAGACCCGGTGCACCCAAAAATAAATAGAATTTAAAAATAAATAAATAAATTGTGTTATTTTTACCGTAATAAAAATAAGTTTTAAAATAATTGTAAAGGAACCAAGAAGAGCTAAAATAATCTTGAAAAAGAGGAACAAAGTTGGAAGACACATACCTCTCAGTTGCAAACAATGCAAAACTATAGTAATTAAGACAGTGTAGAACTTGTACAGGGATAAACATACAGACCAATGGAACCAAGTGAAGATTCCACAATTAAATCCCTCCACATCTATGGTCAAATGATTTTCCCAAAAAGGTATCATGAAATTCAAAGGGGAAAGGAATTGTCAAACAATGGTGCTGGGAACAACTAAGATATCCACATTCAAAACAATGAAGTTGGACCCCTACTCATATTATACACAAAAGTTAGCGTAAGTGAATCAAAGACTTATATGTAAGTGCTCAAACCATAAGACTCTTAAGATAGTGCTAAGTGCTAAGTCACTTCCGTCATGTCCGACTCTGTGTGACCCTGTGGACTGTAGCCCGCCAGGCTCCTCTGTCCATGGAATTCTCCAGGCAAGAATATTAGAGTAGGTTGCCATGCCCTCCTCCAGGAGATCTTCCCAACCCAGGGATCGAAGCCATGTCTCTTATGTCTCCTGCATTAGCAGGCAGGTTCTGTACCACTAATGCCACAAGGGAAGCCCCTTAGAAGAAAACACAGGAGTAAATATTCATGACCTTGAGTTAGAAGATGGTTCCTTAGCACACCAAAAGTACAAACAGCAAAAAAAAAATAAATTGGATTTTACCAAAATGTAAAGCTTCTGTGCTTCAAAGGACATTGTAAAAACAGTAAAACAACCTACATAATGGGAGAAAATACTTACAAATCTTGTATCTAATAAAAGACTTGTGTCCAGAATATAAAAGGCATTTCCTGGCTGGCTCAGCAGTAAAGAATCCAACCTGCTAATGCAGGAGACACAGGTTCAATTCCTGGACTGGAAAGATCACCTCAAGAAGGCAACCTACTCCAGTATCCCATGGACAGAGGAGCCTGACAGGCTACAGTCCATGAGGTTCCAAAGAGTCAGACACAACTTAGCAACTAAACACCACCACCACCAGAATATATAAAGAGCTCTTACAACTCAACAACAAAAAGACAACCTAAATGAAAAATGAGTAGAGGATTTAAGACATTTCTGCTATACAGAGAAGATATACAAATGGCCAGTAAGCATATAAAATGATGCCCAACATCAGTAACACTCCAGGAAATTCAAATCAAAATCACTTGACACCCACCAGGATTGTTAAATTAAAAGACAAACAGTAACAGGTTGGAGAGGATGCAAAGAGATTAGAGAACTTACTGTTAGTGGAAATGTAAAATATGCAGCTGCTTTGGAAAATGATCTGGCAATTTCTCAAAAGGTGCAAAGACAGCTGCCACATGACTCAGCAAGTCCACTCCTAGGTATATCCCTAACGAAAGTGAAAATGGAACACACGCGCACAAATGTTCACAGCAGTATTACTTATAATAATAAAGAAGTCAACACTACCCAAATGTCAATCACTGGAGGAATAAACAAATAAAACATGCTATAGCCATACCAAGGAATGTTATTACTCGTACATTTTAAGCATATGAATTATATCTCAATATATACAACTGGTTAAATTATATATATTAAAAATGGTTAATGGCTCTGATTAGATGGCCCTATCACATAAAACATAACATGCTCCAACTGGAAAGAAACATACAAATTACAAAAATCACTTATTTTACCAAGGATGAAATGGAGGCTCTCAGTCCTAGGTAGACTATAGACTGGGACCTGCCTCTAAACCCAGGCTCAGGGCCATTCTCACTCTGGAGTGGACAGTGGTACAATCTCTCTCCAAGGTGTGATCAGCCAATTGAAATACTGATCATATCAAGGATAGGTGCAGGATTCGTGTAGAGACCAGCTCCTGCCATGCATTCCTTTTAACTACCACATGGCTTTTGTGGGGAAGGTAAAATTATAGCCTAGAAAGCCCCTCCTTCCTCTTCTACTTCTCCTAACACAAACCACAATGAATGGGAACAGAAACACTCGAAGAGAGAAAACTAACATACCCCTGCCTTGATCATGGGAAGGCCACCAGGTCACCTGAGAGGATCAAGGTACAGTCATCTTACTATCTGCATAGAACTTCCCACCCAATGGTCTAGAGACTGGGACAGGGCCCTAGGCTGGCTGGGCACTTAGCTGTCAATTACTGAATGAATATGTATTTCCCTGGGGAAGATCATCCTACCTGAAAAAATGAATGTGGAAATAGCTCATCTCTCCTCTCTGAAACAACGATAACTTAGCCCACAAGATACCATGAAAAGAATTCTCAAGAACTCACCAGAGAAAGTTTCAAGTATAACTATGAAAATTTTAGGCTTGGCTAAAACCGGTAAGGTCATGTAAAATTTAAAAATCACTTTATAAGGATTCTGTAATATTGTATATTTTTGCAAAGCTATTGGGGAACACCAAAACAGTTTAGTAAACTGACAAAAATTATTTATATTAGAAAGACAAAAAATATTCTACTCGCCCCTAGCAACAAATATTTTCCTAATTTAAAAAAGTGAACTTGTGTATAGAGAGAGATACAGGTATTATAATTTACCTGTTCAAATGTCTTGAGAATTCTTAAAAAGTAATTCCATGAATCTTTTTAAGATATTGAGTAGCATTTTCCAATCCAAAATTTGCACATTTGTTCTTTATTATAATTTGCAAATAATTCAGTGTTCATTTTTTTCTTCCTTTACACTGAAGCAATGAGGCAAATGCATTTTTAAAGCATCAAGGAATAACACAAAAGATGTGAGAGGGAAATCAACAGGGGGAAACTAACATAAGACTTGAAAACACATATATGACATCCAGGAAATCTCTCTTAAATTCTCTTTTAGATACAGAAGACGTAAGACAAACTGCAAATAGATTTATTCACCGGCAGGATTTGGCCAGTATAAAAACTAGTTATAATACACCGAATAGTCACCAGAAACATCACTTGTGTCCTCTGAAAGATTAAGAAATGAAAATAAGACTATTCCTTACGGTCCAATATATCGGTTCTCTCCTCAAAGGAAGTTTAGCTGAAACAATGTGACTGACTTAAGCTCCGCACAGGCAAATCTTGGCAGCCCTCAACTCCGTCTATCTCCTTGGCCTGTTAAGCAGAATTCCTTCACAAACTGTTGGTCTCTGCAATAACTCCTACAAAGCTCATTACTGCCAGCGGCAGCCTATCCCCCGTGCTGTGCATTCATCCCCGGGATGCATATCAACATGTGGCACATGTCCTTGACGTGCACAGAAGGGCTGCACCCCAGGACAGCAGCACGCATGACAATAGCGTCTCCCCTCACTTCTCTATGGTTGCTGGGATGTAACCGAGAAATCTAATAACTGTGGCAGTGGGGCCTTTCGGGTTTTCCTTGCCTTTCCAGACAGTGAAGCTGCACAGACACTAATGAAAGGTTAAATGAATAGGAATGGTTGACAAGAGGTACAATAAAGAAGGAGCTTGGTAATCCACAGACACTGAGCAGAGATCCTTGGCTCAAGCAGAGAAAGGACAGCACATCGTCGAGTCACAATATTTAAAACAGCTTGCTATACACAGAGGCTTTTGTGTCTGGGTACACGTCTGGCTTTGGACTGAAAAAAAAAAAAAAAGATACTGAAAAGGAATTTCAGCATGGGGCACTTTGGCAAATGTAAGGTCATAATAAGAGAAAAATGTTTTGTGTGGGCTGTTACATCTTTGTACTGAACACAAAAAAGCAAGAGACTATGAACTCGTGAACCACAAGTTCCAAAACAATACTGTACATTTTGACAACTATTAAATACTGTATCTGGAGGGCTGGCTTGATGTGATTCCCACTGCTAAGATATACATGCAGTGACTCATTTAGCAGCTCCACATTCTGCCTTCCTTGCAGAAGAATTCCTGATACTTATTTTAGAGTTCTATAGTCAAGTTCTAGTCTTCAGTGGTTTGCTACAAATGATATCAACCGAAACACTCAAGCCACCTTCCACTCACTGCAAAACTTCCCAGCAGTTTCTTGTAAAGAAACTGAATTTATCACCCTAGTAATGTGTGAAGTACAAGGTAAACTTTGTTGTAATTCCAAATGACTACAATAGTGAAATGTCCCCAACTAGAATTCTTAATAATGGAATTAACTTTTTTTCAGTGCTCTACTCACTACACCCTAAGGGAAGGTTATGTTCCATGGGGAATTGATTATAAATAATCATAACAAAGCTATTCAAATTACTGAAAAAAAATGCTCCAGAACATCAAGGTAAAAATAAAGTAAAAGAAAAAGAAATTGACATTGTTAGATACAGATTTATTTTTAAAGGGGAAAAATGTATGACTTTGCTATGGCCAAATGTTAGAACATGATATATCTGTAAAAGTGTTCCTATGCATATACCCAAGTTAGAATATAGGTTCTCAATAAATTATAAAAGCGTACTGAGAACATGTTTTAAAACAAGGGAGCCTCTTTGAACAGCCAAATTAAATTATAGCTGAACTCTTGCGTGTACTGAGGGTTCTAATAAGCAACAAATAAAGGCTTTTATTGGCTAGCAACATAATGAGAGCTACTGTGCTGGAGATTAAAAAAAGACCAATCTGGGCAGTTTATCTCACCGGATTATACTATTTACTTAAATGGTAAATAAGTTTGTGCAAAGTAACGCTACTAAAAACTAGCATATAAATATTAAACTGAAATTATGATCAATGACCATTTAAAGTAAATGTATCACAAATTTTAGTGATAAATGTGAAATTAGATAATACTGAATTTAATACCACTTAAGTTCTATTTCTTTAAATTTAACTAATTTATTGATCTCTGATACATCAGCTTTATAAATGGTTTGCTATTTATGCTTATATTGTGAAGTATTTATCTGAAAGGAGTTTTCTCTCCAGAGTAGGGCAGTTCTGCATCAAACTACTTCAAAAAGACAGGAGGTTGTCCGGAGTGAACAGAAAGAAGGTATCCCCTCCTCAGTGATTTGACAGGAAGTTCCAATAAATAGAACTTTGAAGTTGGCCTCTTTAACAGACCTCCATCAGTTGACAAAGCTACAAGCAGTTCTTAGCAAACCAAAACAGATTTAAAATATCTGTGAATGTACTTTGCTTGATCTTCAGACCATCTGAAAGCGAGAACCCTGAAAATCCTATTTTGACTGTTCTTGTAGAAAGTTCTGCTGCTTCTATCACAGCTTAAAAAAAAAGAGAAACTACAATAGCATCTCCAAGCCTAAATACTAAGCCAGTACTCATTATCTACTCTTTTCCTACAACATTCTGATTGCTAGAGTGATTTTTTTAAAAAACCTTAAGTATATCTAATAAAATCATGAGGCTCCCTCTAGCTCTTCAGTGAGGAGTTTACTAACCAATGATCCAATGATCCTATGTAATTCCCATCCAACAGGAAAGATCTGAGGAGGCTGCCTCCCTTTCACAAGAAACGTTTTTCAACTGTTTCTTGTAAGGATGTAGATGGTAAATGAGACCAGCTGCAGAGGAATTCAGAAAGCAGTGCTCCTCAAGTCCGCAACGAGTTAAGAATCTATTCCTTGTTTCCAACCTAAGCTTTATATACAAAATTCTATAAGTGAAACTTTAACCTGTTTAAAGGATGTATACATTCCCAACCTTAGATTTACTCACTTGCTAAAATTAAGTTTAATAAAAAAAAATAAGGACATGCAAGAATAGCCATCTACAGAAATTCGAACTTGTAATCTGGTCTCAGTTCTAAGAACATACACTTAAATTCAGGATTTTGAAAATTTTTTAAAATATTTTATTAATAGTGTGTTTGTGGTGTTCATATAAAACAGGCTGGTGGTAATTTGTAGAAAACATGTCCATGTACCATAACATTTATACACAACACTGTTAATAATTTTTATTGTTTAATCTTTTATGCCATTCAGCCCTGGATAACTTGGATCTGTCGTGATACAGAAGAATATAAATAATACAGCCCAAGTATGCCATTGATATTTAGTCTACCTTACAATAGCCATAAAAGACACAAAGTCGACTAGCACATCATTTCAAACAAGTGAATATGAAAAAATGCTAAATCCTACTCATTAGGATTATCTTTCAAATACTCAAGGAACATTTAAAATGGTGTGGAACCTTAACTCTAAAATTAAAAATAAAGGGAAACACTACCTTCAAGTCATCACCTATTTGGGGCTCCCTTAATATAAGAAATATTCCCAGAAACAATAACAAAAAGAAAAGCTCCCTCCACCCCCCCACCTCTTTTTGAGCCAGTGTCCAATTTCTTCTTTTCTGAACAGCTGTATTATCCAACTTAAGTTGCTCTGCTAATTTCAGTCCCACAAGGACTAACTTGGAAGGCAAAAAAATACAAGAAAAGATCAATTTGCTGGGAAAGATCAAATGAGAAAACTGTGGGGACAGCACCAGGTCAGCGTGTGGAGAACTAAGCAGACCTGTTCTTCATTAACTGTGGCTCTCTGGGGACGTCACACACTACCTGTCCGTGGGCTTTATTGAACCGCCTAACCCGCCTCTCTGTTCCATTCTTCTGGGCCCAAGTGAATCATATCCTGCTGCTGACAAGTTAGCAGGGGACTGCGGCTGCAACATGAAAGTACTTTTCTTTCTTGTCTAAATCAGGCAGATTTTTGAAAAGACGACACAGCATTGACTCGTGACATGGCAAGATGAAACGAGAGGTCTGGGCCGGTCTTGGAGCTGTGCAGATAAAAGTAATCAAATGACACTCCTGGAATGCAAATTGGCATTCTTGACTGCAGCAATTGCACAACCATGAAACATCCCTGACAGCAAGCAAGATTAGGACAAAATGTTATGTAAAGCACTGAACTCAAAAAACTCTCACATGAAAATTCAAACTGTAACACTTACATTTTAATATAGCAGTAGTCACCTCTGCTTTTGTCTGCTGCTTTCTGTAATCACATATCCCTGCCTGACAGGTATCTTACATTTCAGGGGGAAGAAAAAAATCAGGTATTGGGAAGGTATGAATGCCATTAATATTTTTCTTTCTATTTATTTTTTAAAATCACTCGGGGGTTGGTTCTTTTTCAAAGCCTTACATGCAAACAACAGCGAACTTAATATTCTCTGGGGTGGAAAAGACAGTTTGAGACTTTTCTCACAGGATACTCAAATAGAGTTCACGTCCAGGCTCAGTATTGCTTCCCTCAGGTGAAGCTACTCCTGTACTTTGGTAAAGTGATTAGCAATCTGGATTTTAAATACTCTGCTCTCTGGGAACAGAAAGCTTCAAGAGCTTCATTAAGGCTGAACGGTTTAAATAAAGCAGCTACAAATGTAACATAAAACACAGATACCCTATGAAAGTTCACAAGGGATTTTCTTGAGGGGGTGGGGGTGATTCCAAAGGGTGAAGCAAGTTCTATTAACTTGCACAGGGTCTCATGACTCGAGTAAGTCCTCAGATCATACACACTACACCAAAATAAATTCCACCACTTAAATAATGTATGTGTGTGCACAGTAATATCTGAAACTGCAGAATACAAAGCAGCGGGTGACAAATGTGCTTAACCACTGTTCAAAGTGACTAGTATTTGGGAATATATGTGTGGACAAATAGTATGTAGGTTAGGGGGCAAGGGAAAAGAAAATAATACCTACAACTGTCTTTTACAGTGTTCTTGGGTAAAATGCCGCTATAAGAAAAACCCTCAAGTGCTAAATAGATACACTTAATATTTTGTTTTGACGCCTCCACTTAAATACAGGTTCCAACCATTGCAACCCTCCACTAAGTACATAAAAAACAATAAAACAGGCCACTTTCTGCCACTTTAATCCTGGGTACACAGGATTATTTTATGATGTCTTTTGTACATCAGTTTTACAACAGCTTGACTCTAGGGTAAATGGGAACCACCGTAAATCGCACGCTGCTTTCAAAACCACTTTAATTTCTGTCAGCGTTACTGTAACCACAGACTTGGGCTCACGCTACTTTTTTTTTCTTTTCTTTTCTTTTTTTTTTTTTTTTTGGTGCCTGCATTTGACAGTCGCATGTCCTACACTCCAGTTGTGACTTTGATCAGTGAAACAAGAGATGTCACATTAGGGGGAAGGGAAGAGAAAAAAATGCCAACCCGCTATCTCCCTTTCTCTTACATAGTCCATCTACATGCGGAACACGGTGTATCAGATTCCCAAGAGGGGGCAACAACAGCAGCAAAGGGTGGGGGCAAACTAAAAGGAAGGGAGTGGTCCAGCCCCATCTCTAACAAATCACTTCCCCGAAAGCGGACAGAGCGCTCAGCACCCGGCGAGTTAATTGCCCGCTGCCTCGCTGCAGAGAAGCCGCTTCGGGCGGAGGGGCTGTGCTGAAATCTCGCTTCGCAAGCCTCCCCATTTCCACCACTTGGACTTGGAACTTTTTTTTTTTAATCTCAGCCTCACTTTACAGAGAATTTCACCTAGGGTTAGGTGTTTGGTTTTTTCCTTTTTTTCTCCTGCCCCCTCTCCGGGCCCCAAATGCCACCCTGCAGTCAATGTGTAAGTAACAAGAATCGGCTAGTGTCGAATTGCACTTCCAAATCGCTGTCTCTCTAAGGTTGATTTTGCTGCCGAGCGTTTTGCACATTCTTCAGAAAACCTCCAGGAGCACTTCCTACATTTTCTTCATTTACAAAGGGAGGGTTCACGAATGGGAAGGCGAGGAGAGGGGAAAAGCAGAGGTGCCAGGGACGGGGCGGCGGTGTCCTCCCCGCGCGGCGCACCAGCGCGCCCAGGCGCCCACGCCCAGCCGCCGGTCCCGCACCCGCGGGCAAGTTTTAAAAGTTACCGTGGGTCCAAACGGCGTGCCTCTCCGCCCCGAGCTCCTTCCAGCGCTCCATCAGCCCCCGCCTTCCTCCCGGCCCGTCCCAACTCCCTGGAGCCGTCCGCTCGCCTGCCGCTCACCTTGCTCGCGGGCCGCGAGAGGGGCGACCCTCTCGAACCCCCGGAGCCCGCGCGCACACCCGCCCTCCCACCTGGAGCTCTCTTCCAACACTCGGGCCAAGTTGATGGGTGATTTCGGGAGCGGGGTGGACTAGGGGCTCCCCTTTCCTGCCCGCCCTCCCTTCTACCTCCCGCCGCAGGACTGGTGGAAAACACGGCCCCCGAGCGGCCCCCGAGGCGCGCGGGCGCGGGGCTCCTTTCTTCGGAAGTCTAGAATAAAAAGGAAAGGAGGGTGGAAACTTCTTACCATCTCCGCATGCTGGTTGTCAAGTGCAGCCCCCGCCTCTTGGTCTCCTCTTAGCGGCCGCGCCTGGACCAGCCCCTCGGCCGCCTCACGCTCCTTCTGTCTCGGCCTTTCTTTCCCTCCCCCTCCCGATTTCCTCCGGGCCGCCGCTCTCGCCGCCTCCGCCTCTCCCCGCCCGCCCGCCCGCCAGCGCGCGCCCTCGCCGCGGCCCCTCTGCGCTCAGGTGACTGATTTACACCCGCGCCCAGGGTCGCAGTGGCTCCCCAAGTCGGAGCCTGCTGAGTTCCCCTGCCTCGTCGGGACAGGAAAAAAAAAAAAAAAAAGGAACGGACTGTGCCAGGATGGGGGCTGCTGGGGGCGGGGGTGGGGGTGGGGGGGTAAACGGCGAGGTGACCTCGGACGGACCTGCAAGACCCACAAGTTTCTCCTCTCTCTGCAAAACTGTCGTTGACTACAATGTTGCTTCCCTTTTGCAGAATAAAAGTAGATTAGTTTAGTTGTTTGTCAGCCGATTTCTACCGGGTTGGTGCAGGAGTATGTATATTTCTACACGCCCCCCCCCCCCCCGCCCCCCGCGCCCTTGTTACTTTTTTTCCCCCCCTGCTCTTTCTGGGGATGGAAAAACAACTTTGGCGCCCCCCCGGGGGTTGCGGGCGTCGAGGTGGAGGTGGCCGCTAGCGCCCAGCTGTCAAAAAGGAGTGGGGGCGAGCTGAGGGGAGGCTGCGAAACGCCGAGGAAAGGGCGCGAACTTTATTCCGACTGCAGCAAACCGTGCCGTCGCTTTCCTTTTCGGGCACTCGCCCGTCAGGGTCCCCTTTGACCAGTTCCTCCTCCCGAGCCGCCGCCGCCCTCTCCTCGTCTCCCCTTCCCCTCCCCTCCTCCTCCGTGCCCGCCGAGCTGCCCCGCTCGGGGATCAGCCCCCGGTCCCCGCATGCCCCCCGGGGGGCAGGCGAGGGAAGCGGAGGAAACCCCAGGGGGCCAGCAACTTGGAACGAGAACGTGCCGGGCGAAAAGGGCACAAGTTTCGCGCGGCTGATGGAAAAAAGTTTTTTGGTGGCGGCGTGTATTGTGCCGGCCCAGACGCCGGCTTGCGGCGAGGGCTTCCTTCCCTTTCGCGTGGTCTGGGCCTCGGGCCTCTGGCTGGAGACGCCGGGGGAGAGGAACGAGGCTGCCGCCTCCGCGGATGCCCGCGGGGGGAAGACCGGTCACATCTTTGGGTGACACTCAGCCGTCCCGAGTCACCCTGCCCTGGAGATACAAAAACGCTGGCTGCAGGCTCAGCGCGCACACGCCTGCCGCTGAAGGACATTTCTTAAATGCAGGCAAAACACACTCCCCGGCCGCAAGAATGGGGGGCGGGGGGCGGTGTTTAATCACCGTCATCTTCCTAACGTACATTTTGTGCCAAAAACATCTCCGCGTTGTGCAGATTTATCATAGCCTGAGCAAACTTTCTGCTTATCTGACGGGAGGAAGGCAGGCACAGGTTTGGAGCATCCACTCCCTGAGCACTTGGCAATCAGAATCGGCGAAGGCGAACGCTTGCTTGGCAGAACAACGGGTCTGGTTACCGGTTACTACTAAAAAGAGAAGATCATTCCTCCTTTCTTTTTCTCTTCCCCGAAGTAGAGGGAGAGACTGCCCCCATTGCCTTCAGAGGTCAGAATCAAATTCCTTTGGAAATACACAGCCTTGGAATTACGAAGAAGTTTTATTTTCTTTGATGCACAGCCTGCTCTTAAGTTTAATATATTTTCGCAATAATTGAAATTTTCAGGAGCCGTGGCTGACGAGAGAGACCAGGTAGCCCAAGTAGCCACAGCAGTTCTGAAAATGTGATTAGGCTTATTATTCACACGGATCCAACTTTTTAACAGTGGGGCCACCAGCACCTGCAGTTCTGTGTTCTGATTGGGTCCAAATTCCTCATGGTTTCTAGGCCCTTTCAGAACAGGTTTGAAGTCATTTCTGCTTCTGTGAATTCTCTTATCGTGGAAAAGTGTCTGGTGGACACTCCTACAATATTATAGATTAAATTCCTTGGAGTTTTAAGCACATGGTTCATCTGGAGGTTTCTAGTGGGAATCAGAAGATTACTTCGCTCACTATAGTAAAAATCAAAGTATAGACTAGATATCGAATGACTACCTATATATATTTATATATGCGTATCTAAAAAGGCTCATCTTTAAATGATTTGGTTAAGGTGTGGAGCGTGTTCTCTTATTCTATAAACATAACTGTAACATCATCCTATAGTTTGTAGAAACTGATTACACGAGGGCTAATGATGACCAAATGTGCATTCTGAGCCACTCAGGATCATCGCAAGAATTCTCTAGAAATGAGCCAAGTTCAAATGTGTTTTCCGGTATCATGGAGAGATGAGAAAAACGAGTTGCTAATTTCAGAGTCATTACCCATACAAATCCATTCACACACTTACCGCTTTGGACAAGTGACAGACCATCAATTGCCAAACCATTGTATTCACACAGTACTTTTTTGGCTGTGCACCTACACTGGCCAATAGGCAGAAGTTATTCCTCATTGAGCAACCTGTAATTTACATTCCCAATTGGTTCCAGATTTGTCTGTTTTTGATGTTAGCAAACAAACAGTTTATGTGAGGCAACATACGTGTATTTGGGGGTCTGTTGCCTTTCTGGAGAGTCATTATAAAGATGGGGAATATGTTGGACTGAGGAGGAACCCTTGGAGAAGGTGGAGGAATTTACAGAAGCAATCGGGATAAGAGAATTTCCAGTCTCTTTATTTCCTCCAGTGAGTTTGTATGGCCATTCAGACAAAACCCTAAATCCTTTTTGTGTCCTACAAGACCGCATTGATCTACACCTGCCTGACTCTTTGAACTGTGTCCCCCCACCTCATTTTTCATTCCTCTCATGGACTTCACTGAAGTCACACTGGTTTTCTTTCTCTTCCTTTACCTTGCCAAACTCCTTGTTCTTTGCCCCTGCTGTCCTCTCTACCTGACTGTTTTCCAATGGCTCCTTATTAGTCACCTCCCAGCTGGAACTTCTCTTCAGGCAAAGTAGCTCTTTGCCTACCACCCAAAATACCAATCACTCTTTCTCCCATTACTCGGTCTCTTATATCCTTTAGCAATATCTGAAGTTGTCTTCTTTTTGTGCTTATTATTTTTCTTCAGCTAAAGTGTAAGCTCTGTTGGGGCAAGGGTCCACTTGTTCACTTATAAAATAGTGCCAGGCACAAAATAAACTTGAAAATGCTGTTTGAATGTCTGTGTAAGTGCTCAGTTGTGTTCAGCTCTTTGCGACCCTGTGGACTGTAGCCCACCAGGTTCCTCTGTCCAAGGAATTTTTCAAGCAAGAAAATCAGAGTGGGTTGCCATTTCTTAAGAAAGAAATGTTAAAATCATTACACTGTGTTGATGATGACCTACCTTAAAGCCAGACAAGTTCACTTAAGGAACATGGAAAAAGACTTCCATATTTATTCTTTCGGGGCATGGCGCAAAACTTTTGACTCCCTGCACCTGTGTGGGTCCCCAAGACTGTTTTAGGGGGGCCGTGAGGTCAAAACTTTTCGTTGTAATATTGAGAAATTATTTACCATTCTTACTCACATTCTTCCATCAGTGTACAGTTTCCAGAAATAATGTGACCTCATCACAACAGACTGAATGTAGAAACAGATACAAAAATCCACCTACATTTTGTTATATCAGGCATTAGATTCCCCAAATTATAAATGCTAATTTTCTGACTCATTATTGTTTTGGAAAACATTTCTTTGTTATTTCAAAATATACATATATATTCATTTCCTGTGGCTTCTGTAACAAGTTACCATAAATTGAGTGGCTTAAAAAACACAAATTATAATTCTGGAAGTCAGAAGTTCAAAATGGGTCTCACTACACTAAAATCAATGTACCTGCAGGCCTACCTTCCTTTCTGGAGGCCCTTGGGGAGAATCCATTCCCTTTCCCAGTGTCTAGAGACCACCCATATTCACCTTGGCTCATAACCCTTCCATTTTCAAAGTCTATAATAGCCAGATATGTTTTTCTCAAGCTACATCAAGCTGACAGTGTCTCCTACTTTCACTTGTAACTACCCTTGTGATTGCATGGGGCCCATGTAGATAATCCAGGATAATCTACCAACCTCGACATCCTTTACCCGAATCACATATAGTTTATTCACAGGTTCTGGTGACTAAGGCTTCCCTGGTGGTTCAGACAGTAAAGCGTCTGCCTGCAATGTGGGAGACCCAGGTTCGATCCCTGGGTTGGGAAGATAACCTGGAGAAGGAAATGGCAACCCATTCCAGTACTCTTGCCTAGAAAATTCCATGGACTGAGGAGCCTGGTAGGCTACAGTCCATGGGGTCTCAAAGAGTTGGACATGACTGAGCAACTTCACTCACTTCTAGTGACTAAACCTGAGCCTTCATTGTTATTAGCAGCCCTCATTCAGCCTACCACAGTATAGTAGCAAATGATGGTTTTATTGTTATTTTAAATAAGAACTATTTAAAAGTTTTCAGAATTTAAATTTCAGATACAGCAAATATCAATAAGCAATTTCCCACATACACAAGAATTTTCCCTTCTTCCACATCTCAAGTTAGACCAAATTGTACTACATCTTTGCTGTGATTGGTTTAAGGATGAACATGTTTCTTAGTTCTGGCCAGTGAAGGTTGAGGGGAGACCCAAATAACAAATACTAGCAAAAAATAATGGAGAAGGCAATGGCAACCCACTCCAGTACTCTTACCTGGAAAATCCCATGGACAGAGGAGCCTGGTAGGCTGCAGTCCATGGGGTCCCTCCTAGTTGGACACGACTGAGCCACTTCACTTTCACTTTTCACTTTCATGCATTGGAGAAGGAAATGGCAACCCACTCCAGTGTTCTTGCCTGGACAGCCCCAGGGATGGTAGAGCCTGGTGGGCTGCCGTCTATGGGGTCACACAGAGTCGGACACAACTGAAGCGACTTAGCAGCAGCAGCAGCAGTTGCAAAGCTGGAGAATGACATGGTTGGATGGCATCCCCAACTCAATGGACATAAGTTTGAGCAAACTCTGGGAGATGCTGAAGGACAGGGAAGCCTGGTGTGCTGCAGTCCATTGGGTCGCAAAGAGTTGAACACAACTGAGAGACTGAACCACAAGTCGCAAAGTCGTGCCTAACACTATTGAGACCCCATGGACTGTAACTTGCCAGGCTCCTCTGTCCATGGGATTCTTCAGGCAAGAATACTGGAGTGGGTATTCCAGAAGGGAAGCCATTCCCTTCTCCAGGGGATCTTCCCACCTCAGGGACTGAACCTGTGTCTCCTGCATTGCAGGCAGATTCTTTACCATCTGAGCCACCAGGGAAGCTCAAAGCTTCCTAAATGTTACAGAGAAGTGGCATTCCTCTGTTGTGTTTCCATGCCAGAATTCCTTCCTATCATCCTTCAAATTTGTGTATTTTTTCCAACTCTTGATAAAAATTTGTCTGGAAATTGGTAGAAGTATTATAACTATTATAGAATAAAAATATATAACAATTGTTCTATAACAATTGAACAACAAATTTGGAAAACTCAGCAGTGGCCACAGAACTGGAAAAGGTCAGTTTCCATTCCAGTACCAAAGAAGGGCAATGCCAAAGAATGTTCAAACTACCACACAACTGCACTCATTTCACACACTAGCAAAGTAATGCTCAAAATTCTCCAAGCTAGGCTTCAACAGTACGTGAATCAAGAACTTCCAGATGTATAAGCTGGATTTAGAAAAGGCAAAGGAACCAGAGAGCAAATGGCCAACATCCATTGGATCATAGAAAAAGCAAGGAAATTCCAGAAAAACATCTGCTTCATTGAATATGCTAAAGCCTTTGACTGTGTGGATCACAACAAACTGTGGAAAAGTTTCAAAAAGATGAGAATACCAGACCACCTTACTTGCCTCCTGAGAAACCTCTAAGCAGGTCAAGAAGCAACAGTTAGAACTGGACATGTAACAACAGACTGGTTCTAAATTGCAAAAGGAGTGCTTCAAGGCTGTATATTGTCATCCCGCTTACTTAACTTATATGCAGATTACATCATGAGAAATTCTGGGCTGGATGAATAACAAGCTGGAATCAAGATTGCCAGGAGAAATATGAATAACCTCAGATATGCAGATGACACCACCCTTATGGCAGAAATCAAAGAGGAACTAAAGAGCCTCTTGATGAAACTGAAAGAGGAGAGTGAAAATGAGGGCTTAAAACACAACATTCAAAAAACTAAGATGATGGCATCCAGTCCCATCACTTCATGCCATATAGATGGGGAAGCAGTGGAAACAGTGGTAAACTTTATTTTCTTGGGCTCCAAAATCAGTGTGGATGGTGACTGTAGCCATGAAATTAAAAGATGTTTGCTCTTTGGAAGGAAAGCTATGACAAACCTACACAGCATATTAAAATGCAGAGACATCACTCTGCCAACAAAGGTCTGTCTAGTCAAAGCTATGGTTTTTCCAGTAGTCATGTATGGATGTGAGAGTTGGACCATAAAGAAGGCTGAGCAGCAAAGAATTGATGCTTTTGAACTGTGGTGTTGGAGAAAACTCTTTACAGTCCCTTAGACTGCAAGGAGATCAAACCAGTCAATCTTAAAGGAAATCAGTCCTGAATATTCATTGAAAGGACGGATACTGAAGCTGAATCTCCCATACTTGGCCACCTAATGTAAAGAGCCAGTTCATGAGAAAAGACCCTGATACTGGGGAAGATAGAAGGCAGGAGGAGAAAGGGACCACAGAAGACGAGATGGTTGGATGGCATCACTGACTCAATGGACATGAGTGTGAGCAAGTTCCGGGAGAAGGTAAAGGACAGAGAAGCCTGGCATCCTACAGTCCACTGAACAATCAGTGTACTAATTTGAAGGAATGCATGAGACAACATGTTTTGGAAACCAAATAAGTCCTTAAATTGATCATTTCAACCTGTGATTTTGTGCAGTGCTATTAACCTTGCTAGGAGATCCTGAATAATACATTTATTCAAATACTACCCAAGGTATTCACAGTGGACCATGCTGCTGCTGCTAAGTTGCTTCAGTTGTGTCTGACTCTGTGCAACCCCAGAGACGGCAGCCCACCAGGCTCCCCCGTCCCTGGGATTCTCCAGGCAAGAACGCTTGAGTGGGTTGCCATTTCCTTCTCCAATGCATGAAAGTGAAAAGTGAAAGGGAAGTCGCTCAGTTGTGTCTGACTCTTCGAGACCCCATGGACCGCAGCCTACCAGGCTCCTCCATCCATGGGATTTGCCAGGCAAGAGTACTGGAGTGGGTTCCCATTGCCTTCTCGAACAATGGACCAGTTTTTCGTAAAGGCATTAACCCAAGAAATGCAAAGAGAAAAAAAAAATGTTCTGAGAAAAAAAAATCTGAACTTAAAAAAGCAACTCAATTTCAGTTTGCAAATCCAAAATTAAGACAGACAAAATATTTTCATCATTAAGAGAAAAATGAGTTTCTGTGAAACGACATAAATGCTAATGCTCAACTTGAACATGCTTTTAGACTCATAATTAACAATTTGACCAACATCAGCACAAAACCAAAGGAAATTTTTCTACAAGTGTAAGCTTAATCATGAAACAAAGATCAAGACTGTCAGATAAAGCAATTAATGTTTTCTGAGTTTTAAATTCTTATTTTAACAAAGATAACTTTTAAATATTAAATTTTGTGACTTGATCTTGACATTTTTCGTGAATTTCTTTTGGCATTTTTGTTCATGATCTCCCCCCCCCCCCACTTTTTTAATGCTTTCTATTAAATGACCTTATCGGGTGGAATTAGTTTTTATGTATTACTTAAGTATATAATCTCACAAATACATTGGTTCATAATAGTAACAAACCATAATTAAAGAAAACCTCTATCACAGAAAAATGATTCACTATTTTTGATTATGGTCACTCATTATTAGTTAATAATACATAAGTGAAGTGTTATAAAAAATGCAGAATAACTTGTGACTTGGGGAACTCTCAGGAATCCCAATTTCTTCTTCCTGACCCTGAAGATTAATATATCAGAAATTTGAAAATCTGTTTGTCATGTCAAAATATTCTAAAATTGTTCTACCTTAGAAGTTGTTTTTAAGCTTTGCATTATTCTATAGTTATCCATTAATCATTTTGTGGATAAATTGCAGCAACATTTATCCCAATCCTCATCCTCTTTGACTCTCAGATGCATTTGATATTGTTGATCAACTTCTTTCCAAAACTCTTCTAATAAAAAAAAAAACTCTTCTAGTGATTTCTTCCCCACTCTCCTGTGCTGTCTCTTTCCTTCCTCAGAGCCCTCTCCACCCTTTCATACTCACTCCTCCCCACACACAATGTGAAATTTGCCTAGGAGGTTAAAACTCAGTTTTTCTCCTTTCTTTTTATTATGTTCTTCTGGAGTATCTGAAGAATAGACTGCAACCTGATCTCTGTAGCTATTCTGTTTGCCACAAATCTAGTCCCTTCGTTTATAATGTCCAAGTGGATCTTGCTAACTGAATGTTTAACAAATACAGCTCGAACTTAACCCAACACTGAAACCATCAATAACCCTTCCAAATTACTCTTCCCAACATAAGTTTTTCTGCCTTTTCTGTTCTATTCAATTAAGGACAAACTGTATACTCATTTTTGAATCATTTTTTATTTGCCTTTCTTTCCCAAATCAAGTCATTTACTAAATCACACGGAAGTTCCTTCCATTCCTGTCCATTTTTATTTCATTCAGGTGACCACCATTCTTTCAGGTTAACTATTGTGACAGTTTTTCAATTATATTCCTTACATTAGCCTTCTACACCCATTCTAATCCATTTGCTGCCAGACTTGGCCTTTTTCAATTCTGTTTTACTACACATCTTTCCCCTGCATAATAAGTGGCGAAATAAATGAATCTTCATCTCACCCTGTCATGGTTTTTTACCATGTCAAGTCAAATTGTAATATTTGCTTTTCAAGGTTCACTTTTATTCAACTTTCACATTGTACCTGGTGCCTAGTAGTTGTTCAATAAATCAATATTGAATGAATGAATGAATGGCTTACTGTATCTACACAATGAACCTGCTGCTTTAGTCGGATAGACTTCCCAGAAAGCATGCATGTTCACTTTTACATTTTTCTTTTGATTTTTCATTCAGATGTATTGTTTGCTCTTTACCACTTCATGTCTGTGCCAACTTATTCCAACTTCTAAAGGTCATTTGACGATGCTCAGAAAAAGAGACACAACTACATAAAGATCATTTAAGATTATAGTTAAATTTACTGAGTACCTACTAAATGTTCTTTCTTTCTTTTTTTTTTTTTTTTGTATATTATTGAATCTTCCCCAAAACTGTAGATTTAGGCATGATGGATGAGATGAAAATGAAGCTCTGAATCTCTAATTATCTTGCCTAAGGACACCTAGTATGTAAGGGAAAGCAAAGACTGCGTTCTCTGGTCTAGATTCCAGTCCTGAAGTTGCACTGGTCCTTCAAGCATCTGATCATATGCTGCTTCCTGCATGGAACCTCTTTCTCTCTCTCCCCTGAGCTCCTGCAACCTGTATAGTCTGGGTAATTGATTCATCAGCTAATCACGGGCTGTTATATAACTGTGATTGTTTAACATGTGTCTGTCTTATCTCCTTCATTAGAAAGTAAGCTCTTGGAGGTCAGAGACCCTACTAGTCCCACATTTCTCAACTCCCCAGCATCTTGGTAGAGTGACAGGTTCATGAACAAAGATATTTAATGAAATAATTTATGAAAACAAAGTTCTAATTCTTAGATGAAATCATTTCAGATGAAAAACATATTCTGTAGGAATTACACTTCCTCTCATCACAGACTCAAACGTTACATGAACTTAGAAAAAGTTTTGACTCCAGCTGTATCTGGTTACCAGGACACTGGGACTGGATCATTTACTTTTACTTTAATGGGATGCTGTTTTGCTGCTTCGCTTGTGTTGTTGTGTCATCTCAAGCAGTTAAAGCCCTCTTCTGAGTTATATGGATAATTGTGATGTAACGGTGTTGAGCAGTGCCCACTTGGGAATCTTTCTCATCTCCTGTGTTCTCTGTAGTTATAAAGCCAAGTCACCTCTCTCCTACCAAGAAAATATGTATCTCATTTTTTTATGTACCCCATACTTCTTGCTCTATTCATGTATAAATGTTTAGCACTTGTCCTGAGAATACATTTAAAGATGCTTCATTAGTTAAATTTTAAGGCCCTCATTCTTATCCTACCCTTATGACTAAAATGTCCTAAGCCATTTATCTTCTAATCTGCCTTATATTAGTGAAGCCATTTATTATTTTGCTGGACTAATGCTATTTCTTTCTAAAGAATTGTGGCTCAATTAGTTTAGCCTTAAAAAAAAAAAAAAAAAGGCCAAGTATCTAGTTCAATGCTCTGAATCTCTCACTAAGTTAACAATCAAAGTGATACACTTTCAAACATAGTTTGGTTTTGTAGCCAGATAAAACACAATAAGTAATCTATACATGAGTCCATCAGTCAACAAGTTGAGACTGATGGCCATTTTGATAAAGTTGATGAGGTTAGAATGCTGCAGGGCTTCTGGCAAGGTGTAAAAAGGCCAAAGGTTGAATTTAAAACCTAGTGTACCTAGAGATGGCCCTGTTTACCTGCAACTGGGCTACTGGATCTTCTGGGAATCAGAAAAAAAAGGAACTAACATTCACTGAATACCTACGGGGCACTCTACCCAGATTGTCTCATTTCATTTTCTCAACAACCCCTTGAGGTAGTTATCATTCCCATTTGACAGATAAAGAAATTAAATCTCTAGAGATTAACTAACTTTACAAAGGCTACAAAACACAATCCCCCGAAAGGAAACCTAGGATTATAGCACAAGCTACCAGTTCCTGTGTCAATGTTTTGTCCACTAACTGGCATGTGTACTAACTGACCATATGGTCTCCTGCCCTCTGACCCTTATATCACCAATGACTTAGTTATCCAAGTCACTTAGTTACATAGCCTTCATATGCACTCCCAGCCAGCAAAGAGCACTGATCATTTGTTTGGCCCTCTATCTTCTCTATTCATATTAAGTATTAATACATCATGTGCTTTTCCAAATGCAGCCTTATATTTTGGTCTTTCATTCTCTTTCAACTTTCATACTAATAATGGAAAAATAAAACTTGTGTTTATTTCTAGCTTAGAGAGAAATTTTCTATCCCAAAGATTTTCGGTATAGTAAGCATTGACAGTGTTGTTATTTATGATTATTTTTTTGAGAAGCGCCTTTTGGCATAGCAGGCAAAAGCAGTCTGGTGGCTTTGTGTGATTGCTGTTCGCACTTAGTAATGAATAAATTCTGTTGGCTCCTTAGGAGGAGTCAGGAGGGAGTCACTGGTTTAGTAGAGCTGTGGCCTCAAAACACCAAGCCAGCTCATCAGTGCCGCTGATCTCGTGCCCTTCCTCTGGCAAACCATGTGTCGGATGTGGTAGGAAAAAAAAAAAAAAAAACTCCCTTTCAGCAGCAGAATGTGTACAAGCTACACCCTGAATTATCCCATGATGACCTTGCAAATGCAACACATGCCCTTGTGACCACAAGTCCCAACAACTGTAATTTCCTTTGCTTTTCATCAGAGTTTTTCTGCTGCCTGCAGCAGGCACAGTGTGCTAGGGTCCAGCTGCTCCCCAAAGCCCAGGACACCTGCCCTCCATCCTTTATAGAAGAGTGTCCAGTAGAAAGCTGACCTCGCTGCTTATGCAAACTCCAAGTTCATATTCCTGGGTGAACTGGAAAGCCTGGCTAATGTTTACTATGCAGCCAGCCTGCATTCGGGGGATATTACCTAATGCACTTGCTGAAGTCATTCCAAAGATCATTATTAGGCAATTTCTTAGAGCAATCCATGGGCTGAAGTGGCATTTCCCCCAAGTGACATCACTGATGGGTATTTCATTTACCCAACACATATCTATTTAGCACTTACTAGATTGCCAGGCACTGCTCTAGGTGCTGAAGAGAAAGCCCTGACTAGGGTAAAAAGTCATCTACTTTTCCTGAGCTTACTATCTCATGGGAGAGACACAAGTTAACAAATGTGAATTCAAAGTGTGATAAATCCTTTAATGATAATAAAATAGGGCGCAGTAATCCAGAGTGAGTATATGTGGGGTATTGGCGGGTGGATGACTTTGGAATAAAATGTCACTTTGGATGGTCAAGTTTTCTCTGAGGAGGTGATACTCTGCTGAGATTAGCATCATAACAAACCTTGTAAAGATCAGTGGGAAGCTCCCCTTAGGCACAGAAAACAATACCTGCAAAGTCCCTGAGGTAAGGAAGGAATTTAAAGATTAGTGTGGTTGGTGTGTCCTGAGGGAAAGGAAATAGTGTGTGTTGAGGGTGTTAAAGTTGGAGTGAGAGGCTGGGCACTTCTATGTAAATTAGTGAAGTCCCAAAGATGTTTGTACTTCCAGGTGAGATAAGATTCACCCACCAGAGAATCCACAGTTGGACTGAGGGAAACATAGGACTTGGGGAACATGGTAGGAATTCTCAGTGATTTTCCCTCTTTCCAGAATTATCTGGAGGTTGGAATTTATAGTCAGTGCAAATGCTGACCCCAAGTTCTAGAACTTGGTCCCTACCACCACCTTTGCTTTGTCATTGTTGTCATTGTAGATTTGGAGGATCTCCTAAAAATTCAAATGATAGTATCCTTTAAAAAAAAATGGTAGCGACATATTTTGTTTGCATTACTCTCAGAGTAAGATATGGACATGCAAGATGAGACATTTCCCATAAATGCAAAGTAGCTTGACATTTAAAATATTGGTTTGGCCTAAAGGTTCATTTGGTTTTTCGGTAAGAGGTTATGGAAACACCCGAACAAACTTTTTGGCCAACCCCATAAATATCTCAGTACCCCAATATGTATTTGTTAACCACATGATTTCTAAACCATATTCAGAAATGCTTGCACTCAAACTTCTAGGACACCTTTGGCCCTTACTCTGACTCTCCAAACGGCTCTCTGGAAGCTTTCCTGTGTGCCTTCATCCTCCCCGAGCTAATGGGTTCCCCTCCAAGGAACACTGTGTGGTCTCATCAGCCAAAAGGCGACATACTTGTGGTTTGGTGCAGAGTGAACTGGGCCAGGAATCTGGGGAGCAAGTCTTTATTCCCATCATTGCCAGTCATTCTGGGATCTTGAGCTAATCAAATCCTCTCTGTTCTTTAATTCATACCCATGCAAAATGGAAAACATAATATTGTGATGGTGCTCTGAACACGCGCAGCCAAATCTGATGGGAACAAAACACTTAGGGTTTTTTTGTTTGTTTGTTTCAAGCTCAGAGACGTGATCTGGAAACCTCCGGTCACAGAGATTAGGAACTTACATGGGAATCTAACATCAAGTAAGATGGGGAGAGTTTTAGTCTATTTCAGATATGAGCATTCAGACCTGGTTATTGTGTCTTCCTGGAGAAGGCGATGGCACCCCACTCCAGTACTCTTGCCTGGAAAATCCCATGGACGGAGGAGCCTGGTGGGCTGCAGTCCGTGGGGTGTCGAAGAGTCAGACACGACTGAGCGACTTCACTTTCACTTTTCACTTTCATGCATTGGAGAAGGAAATGGCAACCCACTCCAGTGTTCTTGCCTGGAGAATCCCAGGGGCGGGGGAGCCTGGTGGGCTGCCATCTATGGAGTCGGATACCACTGAAGTGACTTAGCAGCAGCAGCATTGTGTCTTCCTGTGGAGACTGTAATGAACAACAGAGTGATGGGGAAGAGGTAAGCAAAAGCCGGATGGCTTAAACATCACATGCAGAATGGCTTAACATTCACCTTTTTATGCTCTTCCAATATAGCAACATCCCATGTTTCTTAAAGTCATTGCTAACTAACTTGGCCCCAGGATGAAAGGTTCTATTTCAGCTCCAGTTCAAGTAAGTTTATCAAATCCTGACTTGGAGGAGCCACTGTCCTCCCAAAGAAAGGTAATTATAATGCAGTTGCTTACAATGTAGTAGGAAAATATGCACCGTGAAGTGGGGCAAGAGAAGTGTCTTCAACAAAGCCCAAATTAGACTTGTGGTATGTCTAGGGAACTTAGACTGTTCTGGTTCAAGAAATAACTAGGAAGTCGTATTTGATGGACATAGAAAGATGTCCACAGGCAGAGGGGTTTCCAGGTGGAGGAAAATAAATGTGCAAAGAAAGAATGTGCAGGAAGCATGAAGTATTTGTTCAGGATGAGGAAAAGGCAAGTAGTGAGAGCAGTTATTGTCAAACCTGGCCACACAACTGCATTCACTAGGGAGCTTTTAATAAAAACACAAATTCCTGGGCTCCTCCCCAGACCTTATGAGTGAGAACATTCAAGGATAAAGATATAAATTAGTTTTTTTTTTTTTTTAATAAAAAAAGTTTTAATTTTCCAAGTGATTGTAATGTGAAACTAGGTTTGGAAATCACTGGAGTAAGTTTTACCAAACTGAAGAACTGTGCCATGGTTGGCCATGCTGTAGAATCATGTTTTCTAAACTCTAGTTTTGAAAATAAATTTAGTGAGTCTTATTATATATTTTAAGATTTTTTTTCAAAATATCAGAAAGCAATGTATGGTGCAAGGGTAGGAAATTTTTGTGAAAGATTTTTTCTGTTTAAGTATGTATTTGCTTATGTATATGCTTATGTTTCCTTTATACAGTGTAAAATATATTTCTTGCTGATTTCTTCAGTCAAAGCAAAAAATGTAAAGATATGAATTACAGGAGAAGATTATATTTAATTTGGTTGGCACTGGGGAGCTAGAGAAGCTTCTGAACTGTGGAGTGACATGGTCAGATTTACATGGGTGAAAATTATTCAAGCAGCAATGTATAAGATGGACTGAAATGAAAAATAAAAGGAAAGAATTTGAATTAATTAGAATCTATAACTTCTTAATTTTAAGAATCAGACATTAAAACACATAAACACTAAGATTATTTATATTTCTAATTAACATAGCATTTTTATTAGGCCAGAAGGCACATCAGGATAGATTAGGACTTCCAGGTATTATGAACAGCAATTATTACTGAGCCTCTATTAGCCTGAAGGTTGTGATTAAGTATACTCCTCACTGTACGAATTCTAAAAGGAAAAAATGAGGAAGTACTTAAAGATGTGTTCCAAACAATTCAAAAAGTGAGTTTTAGTATAAGATAGTCATTAAATTATGGATGGTAAAAGGATTTGAATAGACAATTCTCCAAAGAAAATGTACAAATGACCAATAAGCACATGGACATCATTAGTCATCAGGGAAATGTAAACAAAAACAACACCAAACACATGCTACAACATGGATGAACCCTGAAGACATTTTGCTAATTATAATAAGCTTGTTGAAAAATGACAAACACTATATGACTCCACTTATTTAAGGTACCTAAACTCATGGCTCCAAATAGGAAAAGGAGTTCGTCAAGGCTGTATATTGTCACCCCCGCTTATTTAACTTATATTCAGAGTACATCATGAGAAACGCTGGACTGGAAGAAGCACAAGCTGGAATCAAGATTGCCAGGAGAAATATCAATAACCTCAGATATGCAGATGACACCACCCTTATGGCAGAAAGTGAAGAGGAACCAAAAGCTGCTTGATGAAAGTGAAAGAGGAGAGTGAAAAAGTTGGCTTAAAGCTCAACATTCAGAAAACGAACATCATGGCACCTGGTCCCATCACTTCATGGGAAATAGATGGGGAAACAGTGGAAACAGTGTCAGACTTTATTTTTGGGGGCTCCAAAATCACTGCAGATGGTGACTGCAGCCATGAAATTAAAAGACGCTTACTCCTTGGAAGGAAAGTTATGACCAACCTAGATAGCATATTGAAAAGCAGAGACATTACTTTGCCAACAAAGGTCCGTCTAGTCAAGGCTGTGGTTTTTCCAGGGGTCATGTATGGATGTGAGAGTTGGACTGTGAAGAAGGCTGAGTGCCGAAGAATTGATGCTTTTGAACTGTGATGTTGGAGAAGACTCTTGAGAGTCCCTTGGACGGCAAAGAGACCCAACCAGTCCATTCTAAAGGAGATCAGCCCTGGGTGTTCATTGGAAGGAATGATGCTAAAGCTCTAATACTTTGGCCACCTCATGGGAAGAGTTGACTCACTGGAAAAGACTCTGATGCTGGGAGGGATTGGGGGCAGGAGGAGAAGAGGACGACAGAGGATGAGATAGCTAGATGGCATCATTGACTCAATGGACATGAGTTTGAGTGAACTCCGGGAGTTGGTGATGGACAGGGAGGCCTGGCGTGCTGAAGTTCATGGGGTCGCAAAAAGCTGGACATGACTGAGTGACTAAACTGAACTGAACTGAAACTCATGGAGATTGGAGAAGGCAATGTCAACCCATTCCAGTACTCTTGCCTGGAAAATCCCATGGGTGGAGGAGCCTGGTAGGCTGCGGTCCATGGGGTCTCGAAGAGTCGGACACGAATGAGCGACTTCACTTTCACTTTTCACTTTCATGCACTGGAGAAGGAAAGGAAATGGCAACCCACTCCAGTGTTCTTGCCTGGAGAATCCCAGGGACAGGGGAGCCTGGTGGGCTGCCGTCTATGGGGTCGCACAGAGTCAGACATGACTGAAGCGACTTAGCAGCAGCAGCAGCAAGCTCATGGAGATAAAAAATAGAGTAGTAGTTGCCAGGGACTTATGGGAGACAGGAACGTGAAGTTACTGTTTAATATATACAGAGTTTTAGTTTTGTAAGATGAAGAGAGTTCCGTAGATAAATACTGGTGATGGTAGGGCAACACTGTGAAGATACTTAATGCCACTGAACTGTACACTTAAAAATGATTAAGGGAACTAACTTCGTTGGTGGTCCAATGGTTAAGACTCTGCTTCCACTGCAGGGGGCACAGGTTTGATCCCTGATTGGGGACGTTCCACATGCCACTGTGGGGCCAAAAAGAGAAAAAAAGATTAAAATGGTAAATTTTATATGATGTGTATTTACCACAATTAAATGTCTTAAAAATAAATAGCATTGAGATACCACTTCCCACCCACTAGTAACTGGTGATAATTAGAAAGACAGATTATAACAAGTGTTGGCAAGGACATGGAGGACTTGGAATCCTCATGCATTGCAGGTGAAGATGTAAAATGGTATTTAAACATGGAGTCTGTTCCTAGGTGTGTTATACCCAAAAGAATTGAAAACATATGTCCACACAAAAACTTCTAGAAGTCTTTATAGCAGCATTATTCACAACAGCCAGAAAGTGGAAACAACCCAAATGTCCATCAACTGATGAGCTGATAAACAAAAATGGTATATCTCTATAATGGAATATTATTCAGCCATAAAAGGAATGTAATACTAATACATGCTATGAAATGGACAAATCTTAAACACATGCTAAGTGAAAGAAACCAAACACAAAAGACCATGTATTGTATGGTTCCAGTCATATGATAGAAAGTAGATTGGTGGTTGCCAGGAGCTGGGAGAAGAGGCTAATACCAAGGGGAGTGTGATTGGGCAGGTTAGTTTCCAGCAAATTTTATAGCTGCTTCGTTTGGCTACTGAAAGTTCTGATTTGGAACTAGAAGACTTGGGAGAAAGGAAATATTTCTGTGTGGTTGTAGATACGTGAATAACAGACCTCTATAAGAACATAGAGGAAACTGATGACACTAATTGCCTGTGAGATAGAATCGGATGAAGGAGAGAATTTCCACTGGATGTGTCCATCCCAGAGCCAGCAGCAACTGCCTCTCATGTGAACCAGGCTATCCCTTGCAAGCAGCTCACTCTTCCAGGTCCACGGAACCCAAGTGAAACCAGTTGGGGAACAGCCCAGGCAACCCACAGAATTGTGGGCAATAATAAATTGCTGTTTCATACCATTAAGTTTCAGGATTGTTTATTACCAGGAAAGACTACATCAATGAGTAAAGTACGTTCATTTTTATCCAGCATGAGCTGTACTCTGGGCTAGGCAGATTCCTTGTTTGTTTTATACCGCTGCTGATATTCCTACGCTGCGCCTATTATAGTCCACCACACACACCGTAGGCACTCAATAAATACTTGTTAACTAGCCCCTACACACATATTAGCCTTCGGGTATATTTATATTTCTAAATGCACTAATTTACTAATTTGCAAACTGCTGAAAATCAACATAATTATCATCAACAATTTGTATTGCTCTCATATCACAAGTGAAACAATAGAACGTATAATTGGGATATTGCTCCCTGGCTGCGGTGGATGATAACAACTGTCATAATAATGCTGGTAAGATTATACAGTGAGTTAGCCCTCAAATGTGGGTTAATAAATGAACCAATGGACTTCTGTAAGTGAAACCCTAAGACCATTTTTTAAATTGCCACTAAAATTGTACTGGGTAGAGTCATAATAAACAGATCAATGCATCTTGGCAATAGAGCAGACATCCTTCTACTGATAAACTAATAATCCCTTGCAACTTGTTTACATAGCTGTCTCACTTAATACCAACATCACAAAAATAACAACAATAAATATGCTTCTCTGGAAGAAAAGCAAAAACAAATGAGGAAACTGGAAAATGTCAATATGAAAAATCAGCTAACTCAGTGATAAGGAACTTCACAGATGCTAGTGTACTCTTTGGGAAGTTGGCTATCCTTCCCACTTTGATAGCAAATCATAAGGCACTTGGCATGCCACCAAATTTTCTTCCAATAATGGAACATTAATGTGCTTGACCAACAGAGGCTATGCTATGATGATGTGCTAAAAACACATCAATCTGAACTGCAAGCTATCTATACATATATTTATTCCAAGAAGCTTTAAGATGTGTTGCTGCTCTTTTTTTAATCCTCAGGATCTCAGGGAAACCATACAAAAGATTTTGAACAGGACTATGTGAATCAGGGAGTCAATATTGGAGCAGAGATTAAAATGGAGGGGCCCACATTGCAATTTCATATTGCAAGGTGCTCCTAGTCAAAGGAGGTCCATAGAGCATAGCTGGAGGGGGAGGAGGAGGAGGACCAGCTATCCCAGGTGGTCTTCCTCCATTTCAGGGGTTTGGCTTCAACCGGCCCACCTGTCTTCTAGGCATAGTATCTCTGGTGTGTGGAGAGCAGAGAAGAAACTGAATTCGTTCTTCCTAAATGAGACGGATGCAAACACCTTGAAGGGTGCAGTCTCTCTAAGGACTCACAGAAGTGCTCATCTGATTGGTAACAGTCCTCAGAAAACCTCTAATCAGTGACTGCTCACAACCTGATTTCTGGTCCTGGGTAGTGGTCCAACATACTTGCTTTGTAAGTATGGAAAGAGCTGCCTTAGGAAGGGAAAGGTGGGAGTGGGTGAGTGGAGAAATTCTGAAGTATAAAAACCTTCCCCCTCCAAGGTCCTGTTACGTTCCTTACATTTTTAAATGTTAATACTAGGAGGCACTTTTGGGAGTGGGGAGGTGCCTTTGACTCTGGAGAATGTAATTTTTTAATCTTTTAAATTTTCAACTTTTTTTTTAAAGAGTAAATATGCTCTGGGTTATGAAAGTTAAAAATATTATAGAATTGTATAATATTGAATGTAATTTACTTTCATGTACACTCCACTCCAGTCTCTGTTAATATTTTGGTGTATATTTCTGATTCTGGAGAAGGACGAGACAGGAAGCTAGGACCTAATGGATTGAAGCTGGCTAGAAACTTTGAGGAAGTGAGTGCAGAGTCCCCCTGGTCATTTAAATGCAGTTTAGGGAAAGGACTTCCCTGGTGGCTGAGATGGTAAAGAATCTGCCTGCAATGTGGGAAACCCAGGTTCAGTCCCAGGTTGGGAAGATCCGCTGGGAAAGAGAATGGCTACCCACTCCAGTATTCTTGCCTGGAGAATTCCATGGACAGAGAAGCCTGGTGGGCTACAGTCCATGGGGTGGCAAACAACTGGACATGACTGAGTGACCGACAAGGTAAGGAAGCAGAAAGTCCTACTCAGTAATACATCCCTGGCACAGTGGCTGTCAAATCCCTTTAGAAGAGGGAATATTCATCCAGTTTAATGAGTAGCATCTTCATTAACCCTGATGCAAGTGCCAGTAACTGTAAAATACCTTTTCCTTTCTATTTACCCCCAATTCAAGCTCAATCCCAATTTTTCCTTAATTTTTTGCATCCACTTACTGGTCATACCACTCATTTTAGCATGCAGAGAAACTAACCTTATACACATGGACACTCAAATATTTATCACATGAATGGATGACCAAAATCCTTCACTGGGATCAGCAAATGTAACTTAAGATGAAACTAATAAAGTATCAGACTGAGGGTTAAAAAATCTTTACTAGTGCATTGAGTGCTTTAAATATTTGAGTCTTACATCAAGAGAGACATATTTGAAATAGAGGTTACTCAATGATGCTTAGAGGAATTCGTATCTGCTTATTTGACTATAACAAGAAAATTAAATTATTCATTAAATGTCTTCTGAGAGACTGTTGAGTGTAGGGAATGTAATCTTTTCAGCCTGTGTCCCTCTGCCTGAGGCACAGGACCTAGCTTGTAACTGGTAGTCAATACATGCTGGATAAATTATTGACTGACCAAAGAAAGACTCCACTGAAATGAATAGTTGGGGTCAAATGAGAAATTTTCCAAATATTATGTGGAATAAATAATATTTCAAAATAATATTTCAATATTTCAAAACTAAAATATTTTCTGTAATAGTATAAATTAATTGGGGAAATATGATCAATATCTGAGCTGCTGCTGCTGCTGCTGCTGCTGCTAAGTCACTTTAGTTGTGTCCGACTCTGTGCGACCCCATAGACGGCAGCTCACCAGGCTCCCCCGTCCCTGGGATTCTCCAGGCAAGAACACTGGAGTGGGTTGCCATTTCCTTCTCCAATGCATGAAAGTGAAAAGTGAAAGGAAAGTCGCTGAGTCGTGTCCGACTCCTAGCAACCCCATGGACTGCAGCCCACCAGGCCCCTCCATCCATGGGATTTTCCAGGCAAGAGTACTGGAGTGGGTTGCCATTGCCTTCTCCGAGTATCTGAGCAGAAACAATTAAAAGTAGTTGTTATTTTATTTTCATTCTTTCTTGGTAATATATGTTCTTGGAAAAAACAGTAAATTACCATTGTATGATTGTGATAGGATTTGTAAAGAAATCAAGATAAGTGATAAAAATGAAACTGTTAGTCACGTCTGACTCTTTGCAACCCCATGGGCTGTAGCCTGGCAGGTTCCTCTGTCCATGGAATTCTCCAGGCAAGAACACCAGTGAAAGTTGCTCAGTCGAGTCTGATTCTTTGCGACCCCATAGACTATACAGTCCATGGAATTTTCCAGACCAGAATACTGGAGTGGGTAGTCATTCCCTTCTCCAGGGGATCTTCCCAACCTAGGGACCAAACCCAGGTCTCCTGCATTGCAGGCGGATTCTTTACCAGCTGAGCTACCAGGGAAGCCTGAGAATACCAGAGTGGGTAGCCATTCCCTTCTCCAAGGGATCTTCCCAATCCGGGGATCAAACCCAAGTCTTCCACACTGCAGGCAGATTCTTTACCATCTGAATCACCAAGGAAGCCCAATAAAAGTAAGCTATATATTTTTTGCAAAATTGACTATAAATAGTAAAGTAAAAGTAAAACTATAAAAAGTAAAACTCAGTTTTGCATTAGAATACTATTTAAATTTTTAAAAATCTCCATTGTCTGCCCTTCTTTTTTAGGGGAGGAATAACACAATGGAAGAGATTTTAGCATGATTTGGTGTCATCATTGTCATCTGAACCCTTTTGGGGGGAACGTCACAAAATTAAACTAGATATTCTCTGACTTTTGATTCTAAAGCTACAGAGAAAATTTAGAAACTAATTTCTAGACTAAATTATATATTTTTTCAGAAAATATAATTTAATTATTTTCTTCTTATAATGTTATATATGAATTCTAGTACTATGCCATCAGTGAAACATTGTTGAATGAGAGAATTTGATGTTTCCTTATATTAACAAATTGTTGCTCAGAATTAAAGGTAGTCTATGTTCTCAAATTTCAGGTTATTAAGCACTGATCACCTACTAAACACAATTTCTGTTATTAACAAAGGGATACTTGAGTGACGATCCATCCATACTGCAGTCTATTTTTTTCATTGGGGGGGAAAATGACACACAAAAGTTGTCATTAAAACCTCACAGTGTAAGGCAGCTATTGATGTGAGTATAGAGTTTCCTGCTGTTTTGCAAGGAGAGGTCACCCAGACACAATTTGGGTTCAAGTTCACGGTTCGTATTCTGCTACCAACCAGCTATGTAGCCTTGAGAAAGTTTATATAACCTCTGCTACACAGAGCTCTCCATAGGAAAATGGCTTTAAGAACACAGCTTCCTGAGGTTGAAACTATTAAATAAAGCAACAAAGGAAAAGGGCCTATAAAACGAGCTAACATTCAGTGAGTGCCCATTCAAGTACCATGCTATTGATATTTCATAGACTCTTACAATGTCCACTTTCAGAGGAAGAAATTGAGGCTTAGAGAGGTTGACTATTACTTTGAGGTCACACAGTTATTAAGTGGCTTGGGTAGGGCTCTTCTAGGTAGATCTGACTCTGGAATATGTCTTTAACCATCACATTTTACTGCCAACAGTTTCCCATCCAGTAAGAGAAATAAAGACTGCACAGATATCAATCCACCATAAAATAAAGTAAAAGCTATAAAAAAGGTCAATAAGAGGGAATAGGAGGATGGAGATATTATTTCCAGCTAGTGGATCTTCATAACAAAGCTCCCTTTAGGAGCTCAGGTCAACCAGGGAAAACCAAGATGTGGTGGGGTTTTGGGTTCTGAAAAAATATGTCATGTACTTGGCGATCTGGGGAAAAGCCTGCACGTTGATGTTCTCAGTGGACCCTCAATGCCAGTGTTCCATTTCTAACTGTATAAAAAGCCCCATTCGAATCAATTTGTTGTTTAGTTGTTCGGTCATGTCCAGCTCTTTTGCAACCCCATTGACTGTAGCCCGACAGGTTCCTCTGTCCATGGGATTTCCCAGGGGAAAATACTGGAATGGGTTGCCATTTCCTTCTCAAGGTGATCTTCCCAACCCAGGGACTGAACCCACATCTCCTGCTTGGCAGGCAGATTCTTTCCCAGTGAGCCGCCTGGGAAGCCCATTCAAGTCAATTACTCAACTTCAAAATCCTGAAGAAAGATCCACAATTCATTCTTGAGGTATTCAAGATTCAGTTTCCTCCAGACTTCCCGAGTAGTCCAGTGGTTAAGATTCCATGCTTCCACTGCAGGGGGTGTGGGTTTAATCCCACGTTGGGAAACTGACTCCACATGCCACATGGCATGGCCAGAAAAAAATGTTTTAATAGCCTGAAAAAAAAAAAAAAAAGATTTACTTTTTTCCATTACATGTGTGGGGATTGAATGTATTCTCATGAGTGCTGCTGCTGCTGCTAAGTCACTTCAATCGTGTCTAACTCTGTGCTACCCCATAGACAGCAGCCCACCAGGCTCCACCATCCCTGGGATTCTCCAGGCAAGAACACCGGAGTGGTTTTCATTTCCTTCTCCAATGCATGAAAGTGAAAAGTGAAAGTGAAGTCGCTCAGTCGTGTCAGATTCTTAGCGACCCCATGGACTGCAGCCTACCAGGCTCCTCCATCCATGGGATTTTCCAAGCAAGAGTACTGGAGTGGGGTGCCATTGCCTTCTCCGATTCTCATGAGTAGCAGAGACTTAACATAAATAGTGACTCTTAGAAGTAGTCATTTTTTTCTCACTTCTGCCTCACGATTACTCCAGGTTCATTCTACTTACAGGGCCAGCCCAGGACAGCCTCTTCTCTTTTCCTGTTTCAATTTTTTGGTTTTCTGATCCATTTCCTTAGCTCTTCTTTTTCCCACAAGTTCAATCACTACTGCTCAGAGAGATCATGTCAAAAAATCTAGACCCATATGTTAATTTCTCAGTAGGTCCTGGCCTTCCAAGTCAAGCTAGACATGGGAAATGATTTGCCATCAAGGACTATGCATACCTTCTTAATCTGTGTCTTGTGGGCAGCTATCTGTCCTTTAATAATATGACCAACACAGTTAATCAAAGACATAGATTCTACCCCCAAGCAATATAGTTAATGTATACAACATTTGTTAAGGCTTTTTTCTTCAAATAGACCACAGTAGATGGTGGTCTATTTGAATACAGGAGTCTGACATCCAGACCTCTTCTTTCAAAGGATAAATAGCATCATCTAATCTCAAAAATGGAACTACTGTGACATGTGCTTTTTTACCCCGGTATCTATTATTGAGAGCAGGGCCCCTGCTTAGGATTCTAATGTTTCTACTGTCCAAGATAATGACCGAGACATAGTAGACACTCAATGTATGTTGAATGACTAAATCTGCTTAGCGAATATTCTCAGAATAATATGCCTCTGCTTTTACCTTATCTGCAATAACAGAAATGAGAAAGCTCTCAGAGATCCCTTAGGTTTACTTTATTTCAACTAGGTGTGCTTAGCTATAGGTGGTTAAGAAACTAGTTACATGCTGTCATAGCTCAATCATCTATGTTAGCTACAGGATATTGAAAAACCAGGTATAGACTGTTTTGCATACTGTTACATATATACAGGAAGGGATGTTATAGGTAGATAAAATACTCAGAGAATCTGCAAATCACTTTTCCCATTTCTTTTTTACCTAAGGCTTTTTATTCACAATTTATTTAGGGTATTTGAAGAATGATATCGCAACATTGTTACATATTCATTTTTTTTTTTTTTTTTTTTTATTTTTAAACTTTACATAATTGTATTAGTTTTGACAAATATCAAAATGAATCCACCACAGGTATACATGTGTTCCCCATCCTGAACCCTCCTCCCTCCTCCCTCCCCATACCATCCCTCTGGGTCGTCCCAGTGCACCAGCCCCAAGCATCCAGTATCGTGGATCGAACCTGGACTGGCAACTCGTTTCTTACATGATATTTTACATGTTACAATGTCATTCTCCCAAATCTTCCCACCCTCTCCCTCTCCCACAGAGTCCATAAGACTGTTCTATACATCAGTGTCTCTTTTGCTATCTCGTACACAGGGTTATTGTTACCATCTTTCTAAATTCCATATATATGCGTTAGAATACTGTATTTATGTTTTTCCTTCTGGCTTACTTCACTCTGTATAATAGGCTCCAGTTTCATCCACCTCATTAGAACTGATTCAAATGTATTCTTTTTAATGGCTGAGTAATACTCCATTGTGTATATGTACCACAGCTTGCTTATCCATTCATCTGCTGATGGACATCTAGGTTGCTTCCATGTCTTGGCTATTATAAACAGTGCTGCGATGAACATTGGGGTACACGTGTCTCTTTCCCTTCTGGTTTCCTCAGTGTGTATGCCCAGCAGTGGGGTTGCTGGATCATAAGGCAGTTCTATTTCCAGTTTTTTAAGGAATCTCCACACTGTTCTCCATAGTGGCTGTACTAGTTTGCATTCCCACCAACAGTGTAAGAGGGTTCCCTTTTCTCCACACCCTCTCCAGCATTTATTATTTGTAGACTTTTGGATCGCAGCCATTCTGACTGGTGTGAAATGGTACCTCATAGTGGTTTTGATTTGCATTTCTCTGATAATGAGTGATGTTGAGCATCTTTTCATGTGTTTGTTAGCCATCTGTATGTCTTTTTTGGAGAAATGTCTATTTAGTTCTTTGGCCCATTTTTTGATTGGGTCGTTTATTTTTCTGGAGTTGAGCTGTAGGAGTTGCTTGTATATTTTTGAGATTAGTTGTTTGTCAGTTGCTTCATTTGCTATTATTTTCTCCCATTCTGAAGGCTGTCTTTTCACCTTGCTAATAGTTTCCTTTGATGTGCAGAAGCTTTTAAGGTTAATTAGGTCCCATTTGTTTATTTTTGTTTTTATTTCCAATATTCTGGGAGGTGGGTCATAGAGGATCCTGCTGTGATGTATGTCGGAGAGTGTTTTGCCTATGTTCTCCTCTAGGAGTTTTATAGTTTCTGGTCTTACGTTTAGATCTTTAATCCATTTTGAGTTTATTTTTGTGTATGGTGTTAGAAAGTGGTCCAGTTTCATTCTTTTACAAGTGGTTGACCAGATTTCCCAGCACCACTTGTTAAAGAGATTGTCTTTAATCCATTGTATATTCTTGCCTCCTTTGTCGAAGATAAGGTGTCCATATGTGCGTGGATTTATCTCTGGGCTTTCTATTTTATTCCATTGATCAATATTTCTGTCTTTGTGCCAGTACCATACTGTCTTGATAACTGTGGCTTTGTAGTAGAGCCTGAAGTCAGGTAGGTTGATTCCTCCAGTTCCATTCTTCTTTCTCAAGATCGCTTTGGCTATTCGAGGTTTTTTGTATTTCCATACAAATTGTGAAATTATTTGTTCTAGCTCTGTGAAGAATACCGTTGGTAGCTTGATAGGGATTGCGTTGAATCTATAAATTGCTTTGGGTAGTATACTCATTTTCACTATATTGATTCTTCCAATCCATGAACATGGTATATTTCTCCATCTATTAGTGTCCTCTTTGATTTCTTTCACCAGTGTTTTATAGTTTTCTATATATAGGTCTTTAGTTTCTTTAGGTAGATATATTCCTAAGTATTTTATTCTTTCCGTTGCAATGGTGAATGGAATTGTTTCCTTAATTTCTCTTTCTGTTTTCTCATTATTAGTGTATAGGAATGCAAGGGATTTCTGTGTGTTGATTTTATATCCTGCAACTTTACTGTAGTCATTGATTATTTCTAGTAATTTTCTGGTGGACTCTTTAGGGTTTTCTATGTAGAGGATCATGTCATCTGCAAATAGTGAGAGTTTTACTTCTTCTTTTCCAATTTGGATTCCTTTGATTTCTTTTTCTGCTCTGATTGCTGTGGCCAAAACTTCCAAAACTATGTTGAATAGTAATGGTGAAAGTGGGCACCCTTGTCTTGTTCCTGACTTTAGAGGAAATGCTTTCAATTTTTCACCATTGAGGATAATGTTTGCTGTGGGTTTGTCATATATAGCTTTTATTATGTTGAGGTATGTTCCTTCTATTCCTGCTTTCTGGAGAGTTTTTATCATAAATGGATGTTGAATTTTGTCAAAGGCTTTCTCTGCATCTATTGAGATAATCATATGGTTTTTATTTTTCAATTTGTTAACGTGGTGTATTACATTGACTGATTTGCGGATATTGAAGAATCCTTGCATCCCTGGGATAAAGCCCACTTGATCATGGTGTATGATCTTTTTAATGTGTTGTTGGATTCTGATTGCTAGAATTTTGTTAAGGATTTTTGCATCTATGTTCATCAGTGATATTGGCCTGTAGTTTTCTTTTTTTGTGGGATCTTTGTCAGGTTTTGGTATTAGGGTGATGGTGGCCTCATAGAATGAGTTTGGAAGTTTACCTTCCTCTGCAATTTTCTGGAAGAGTTTGAGCAGGACAGGTGTTAGCTCTTCTCTAAATTTTTGGTAGAATTCAGCTGTGAAGCCGTCTGGACCAGGGCTTTTGTTTGCTGGAAGATTTTTGATTACAGTTTCAATTTCCATGCTTGTGATGGGTCTGTTAAGATTTTCTATTTCTTCCTGGTCCAGTTTTGGAAAGTTGTACTTTTCTAAGAATTTGTCCATTTCTTCCACGTTGTCCATTTTATTGGCATATAATTGTTGATAGTAGTCTCTTATGATCCTTTGTATTTCTGTGTTGTCTGTTGTGATCTCTCCATTTTCGTTTCTAATTTTGTTGATTTGATTTTTCTCCCTTTGTTTCTTGATGAGTCTGGCTAATGGTTTGTCAATTTTATTTATCCTTTCAAAGAACCAGCTTTTGGTTTTGTTGATTTTTGCTATGGTCTCTTTTGTTTCTTTTGCATTTATTTCTGCTCTAATTTTTAAGATTTCTTTCCTTCTACTAACCCTGGGGTTCTTCATTTCTTCCTTTTCTAGTTGCTTTAGGTGTAGAGTTAGGTTATTTATTTGACTTTTTTCTTGTTTCTTGAGGTGTGCCTGTATTGCTATGAACTTTCCCCTTAGGACTGCTTTTACCGTGTCCCACAGGTTTTGGGTTGTTGTGTTTTCATTTTCATTCGTTTCTATGCAAATTTTGATTTCTTTTTTGATTTCTTCTGTGATTTGTTGGTTATTCAGCAGCGTGTTGTTCAGCCTCCATATGTTGGAATTTTTAATAGTTTTTCTCCTGTAATTGAGATCTAATCTTACTTCATTGTGGTCAGAAAAAATGCTTGGAATGATTTCTATCTTTTTGAATTTACCAAGGCTAGCTTTATGGCCCAGGATGTGATCTATCCTGGAGAAGGTTCCATGTGCGCTTGAGAAAAAGGTGAAATTCATTGTTTTGGGATGAAATGACCTATAGATATCAATTAGGTCTAACTGGTCTATTGTATCGTTTAAAGTTTGTGTTTCCTTGTTAATTTTCTGTTTAGTTGATCTATCCATAGGTGTAAGTGGGGTATTAAGGTCTCCCACTATTATTGTGTTATTGTTAATTTCTCCTTTCATACTTGTTAGCAGTTGTCTTACGTACTGTGGTGCTCCCGTGTTGGGTGCATATATATTTATAATTGTTATATCTTCTTCTTGGATTGATCCTTTGATCATTATGTAGTGACCTTCTTTGTCTCTTTTCACAGCCTTTGTTTTAAAGTCTATTTTATCTGATATGAGTATTGCTACTCCTGCTTTCTTTTGGTCCCTATTTGCATGGAAAATCTTTTTCCAGCCCTTCACTTTCAGTCTGTATGTGTCCCCTGTTTTGAGGTGGGTCTCTTGTAGACAACATATGTAGGGGTCTTGTTTTTGTATCCATTCAGCCAGTCTTTGTCTTTTGGTTGGGGCATTCAACCCATTTACTTTTAAGGTAATTACTGATAAGTATGTTCCCGTTGCCATTTACTTTATTGTTTTGGGTTCTAGTTTATACACCGTTTTTGTGTTTCCTGTCTAGAGAATATCCTTTAGTATTTGTTGGAGAGCTGGTTTGGTGGTGCAGAATTCTCTCAGCTTTTGCTTGTCTGAAAAGCTTTTGATTTCTCCTTCATACTTGAATGAGATCCTTGCTGGGTACAATAATCTGGGCTGTAGGTTATTTTCTTTCATCATTTTAAGTATGTCTTGCCATTCCCTCCTGGCTTGAAGAGTTTCTATTGAAAGATCAGCTGTTATCCTTATGGGAATTCCCTTGTGTGTTATTTGTTGTTTTTCCCTTGCTGCTTTTAATATTTGTTCTTTGTGTTTGATCTTTGTTAATTTGATTAATATGTGTCTTGGGGTGTTTCGCCTTGGGTTTATCCTGTTTGGTACTCTCTGGGTTTCTTGGACTTGGGTGATTATTTCCTTCCCCATTTTAGGGAAGTTTTCCACTATTATCTCCTCAAGTATTTTCTCATGGTCTTTCTTTTTGTCTTCTTCTTCTGGAACCCCTATGATTCGAATGTTGTAGCGTTTAATATTGTCCTGGAGGTCTCTGAGATTGTCCTCATTTTTTTTAATTCGTTTTTCTTTTATCCTCTCTGATTCATTTATTTCTACCATTCTATCTTCTAATTCACTAATCCTGTCTTCTGCCTCTGTTATTCTACTATTTGTTGCCTCCAGAGTGTTTTTAATTTCACTTATTGCATTATTCATTATATATTGACTCTTTTTTATTTCTTCTAGGTCCTTGTTAAACCTTTCTTGCATCTTCTCAATCCTTGTCTCCAGGCTATTTATCTGTGATTCCATTTTAGTTTCAAGATTTTGGATCAATTTCACTATCATTATTCGGAATTCTTTATCAGGTAGATTCCCTATCTCTTCCTCTTTTGTTTGGTTTGGTGGGCATTTATCCTGTTCCTTTATCTGCTGGGTATTCCTCTGTCTCTTCATCTTGTTTAAATTGCTGAGTTTGGGGTGTCCTTTCTGTATTCTGGCAGTTTGTGGATTTCTCTTTATTGTGGTGTTTCCTCGCTGTGTGTGGGTTTGTACAGGTGGCTTGTCAAGGTTTCCTGGTTAGGGAAGCTTGTGTCGGTGTTCTGGTGGGTGGAGCTGTATTTCTTCTCTCTGGAGTGCAATGAAATGTCCAGTAATGAGTTATGAGATGTCTATAGTTTTGGGGTGACTTTGGGCAGCCTGTATCTTGAAGCTCAGGGCTGTGTTCCTTTGTTGCTGGAGAATTTGCTTGGTATGTCTTGCCCTGGAACTTATTGGCCCTTGTGTGGTGCTTGGTTTCAGTGCCGGTATGGAGGCATTTGATGAGCTCCTCCTTTCGAAGAGTTGGGTTGCTTTTCTGGGTGCCTGATGTCCTCTGCCGGCATTCAGAAGTTGTTTTGTGGAATTTACTCGACGTTTAAATGCTCTTTTGATGAATTTGTGGGGGAGAAAGTGTTCTCCCCGTCCTACTCCTCCGCCATCTTGGCTCCTCCCTCCATATTCATTTTTTCTTAGGGGAGAAGCTGCGTATTTGACTGAGGCAAATGAAGATTGCTATCAGTGGGAGAGACAGTCCAATGTCCATTTTGATGGTATAGAGTTATCACTGAATAGTGGCTGCAAAGTCAGGAACCACATACATTTCTTAGACCCTTGCTTCTGGGTGAAAGTGTGATTCCACCAGGAACTTTTAAGAAGTGAGTGTGTCATGTTCTCCACCTTCTTTTCCCCAAAGTGTGTACTGAATGTGTGTGAATCTGAAGCCCTAAGAGATGGCAGAGCCACAAGATAGAAAGATTCTGGTCTGAGAGTTACCATGTGGAGGAAAATCCAGCTATCAACCTTTTCTATTATGTGAGTAAGACATGCATTTTTATTGTTTGTAGCTGCTGAGGTTTGTGAGTTGAGAGTCTGCTGCAGCAATGAGCATAATCATGTGTGTTATTTTTCTTCTACTCACTCTCCGGTGGAGGTGCAGGAGAACAATTCTGACACTCTGTCCAAAGCACATCCTTCTTAACTCCATTAAAGAAAATGAAATATGGAATTAAGGGAGTGTCAGATCATGTGTCTTCAGGTTCCAGGAGGCAAGTCAGAGGACAAGACTAAATGGTAATAAGCTTGAGGAAAGGAACCATGAGCCTCAAGGGAAGGAGCAGAAGAGGTTATCTAAGAGAAAAGCTGAAAAATTGCACCATGGTATTCTAGATCTTAGGGGAGGGTTCCAAACTAAAGCCTCCCTGGGAGGGTTAGAATCTTCCTGCAATGCAGGAGACCCCGGTTCGATTTCTGGGTTGGGAAGATCCCCTGCAGAAGGAATAGACTACCCACTCCTGTATTCTTGGGCTTCCCTATTGGCTCAGATGGTAAAGAATCCGAGGAATGGCTATCCACTCCAGTATACTGGCCTGGAGAATTCTATGGACAGAGGAGCCTAGCAGGCTACAGTCCATGGGGTCTCAAAGAGTCAGACATAACTGAGCAACTTTCACTTCATTTTTCCAAACTGACAAAGAACACAGTAAAGGCAAGTCTTCAGAATTGTGGCTGGGAGAGAACGAGAATTCTCAGTGTATATGAAGCTTGTATCCAAGCCTCTCCATACAAGTCCAGCCACAAAAGAGGAATCTGGGTTGGCTGGACATCCAAGCTGAAGCCAGCTGGGATATAGACTCCCAAAGACCCAAAGGGATGGAAAAACTCCATATAAAACTCCTCTGATCAAAAAGCCCAGGCGAGTATGGCTGATCTTTTTGTTTCATTTTTTACAATTGAAGTATAGTTCATTTAGTAGTAGTAGTAGTAGTAGTCACTCAGTTGTGTCCAGCTCTTTGCAACCCCATGGACTGTAGTCTGCAAAGCTCTTCTGTCCATGGGATTCTCCAGGCAAAAATAGGGGCTCTTCCCAACGCAGGAATCAAACCCAGGTCTCCTGCACGGCAGGCAGATTCTTTACCGTCTGAGCCACCAGGGAAGACCTTGATTTAGTATAGTATTAGTTTTAGGTGTGCAGCAAAGTGATTCAGTTATATATAAACCTTTCAGATTATTTTCCATTGTAGATTACTGTAAGGTATTAAATATAGTTCCCTGTGCTATACAGTAAATCATTCTTGCTTTTCTATTTTATGTCTACTAGTTTGAATCTATTTAGTTTGTATCTGTTAATCCCATACTCCAAATTTATTCCTCCCTGGCCTTTCTGCTTTGGTAACTGTAAGTTTGTTTTCTGTGTCTGTGACTCTGTTTTGTATATAAATTCATTTGTATCGTTTTTTAGATTCCACATGTAAGAGGTATCATAATATTTGTTTTTCTCTGACTTGCTTAACTTGTTATGATATTCTCTAGGTCCATTCATGTTGCTGCAAATGGAAATATTTTATTCTTTTTATGACTGAGTATGATTCCATTGTGTGTGTGTATATATGTATGTGTGTGTGTATATATGTGTGTATACATATATATATATACACACACACACATGTTTATTTATATATATATATATATATATAATCACATCTTCTTAAGCTAATCTTCTATCAAGGGTCACTTGGGTTGTTTCCATGTCTCGACTATTACACATAGTTCTGCTATGAACATTGGAGTGCAGGTATCTTTTTGAATTAGAGTTTTCATCTTCTTCAGATAATATACACAGCACAGGGACTGCTGGATGATATGGTACCTCGATTTGTAGTTTTTTAAGGACCCTCCATACTATTTCCCATAGAGGCTGCCCCAGTTTAAATCCCTACCAGCAGTGTAGTGGCACAGCGGTAAAGAATCTGCTTGACAAGGCAGGAGGCTCCAGAGATGCAGTTTCGATCCTTCGGTCAGGAAGATCTCCTGGAGAAGGAAATGGAAGCCCAATCCTACATTCTTGCCTGGGAAATCCCATGGACAGAAGAGCCTGGTGGGCTACAGTCTATGGGGTCACAGAGAGTTGGACACACTTTCCACAAACAACACTGTAGGAGGGTTCCCTTTTCTCTACATCCTTGCTAACATTTGTTGTTTTTAGACATTTTAATGATAGCCGTACTGACCGGTGTGAGGTTTCACCTCATTGTATGTTTCTAAATTGAAGTATTGCTTGTTTACAATGTTGTGTTAGTTTCAGGTGTACAGCAAAGTGATTCAGATTCAGATAGATGTGTGTGTGTGTGTATTTTTTCAGGTTCTTTTCCATTATAGGTATTACAAAATACTGCATATATTTCCTTGTGCTCATTCTGGTTTTGATCTGCATTTCTCTAATAATCAGTGATGTGGAACATCTTTTCATGGGCCTGGTGGCCATCTGTATGTCTTCTTTGGAGACACGTGTATTTAAGTTTTCTGTTCATTTTTCAATTGTGTGGTTTGTTTCTTTGGAATTGAGTTGTATGAGCTGTTTGTTGTTGTTTAGTCACTAAGTCACGTCCAACTCTTTTGTGACCCCATGGACTGTAGCCCGCCAGGTTCCTTCTGTCCTTGGGATCTCCTAGGCAAGAATACTGGAATGGATTGCCATTTCCTTCTCCAGGGGATCTTCTGACCCAGGGATCGAACCCATATCTCCTGTCTTGGCAGGCAGATTCTTTACCACGAAGCCATCAGGGAAGCCCTATGAGTTGTTTTTATATTTTGGAAATTAACCACTTGTCAGTTGCAAAGTTTACAAGTATTTTCTCCCAGTGCATAGCTTGTGTTTCCATTTAGTTGGTGGTTTTCTTTGCTATGTAAAACTTTTAAGTTTTTTTATTAGTTCTCACTTGTTTTGTTTATTTTCACTTTTATTTCTTTTGTACTGAGAGACTGATTTAAGAAAATATCGCTATAATTTAGGTCAAAAATATTTTACATATGTTTTCTTAAAGGGGTTTTATGGTGTTATGTCTTATATCTAGGTCTTTAAACAATTTTGAGTTTATTTTCATATATGGTGTAAGGGAATGTTTTAATTTCACTAAATTACATGTGGTTGTCCAGCTTTCCCAACACCACTTATTGAAGAGAGACTGTCTTTTCTCCACTGCATATTTTTGCCCCTTTTCTCAAAGATTAACTGACCATAGGTGTGTGGGTTTACTTAAGAGCTCTCTATTCTGTTCCAGTGATCTGTGTGTCTTTTTCTGTGTGGTGTGGCTGATGTTTTTGTGATGGTATTTAGGTGCATGCGTGCTAAGTCACTTCAGTCATGTTCCTTTGTGACCCCATGGACTGTAGCCCGCCAGGCTCCTCTGTCCATGGGATTCTCCAAGCAAGAATACTGGAGTGGGTTGCCATGCCCTCCTCCAGGGGATCTTCCTGACCCAGGGATTGAACCCGTGTCTCTTATGTCTTCTGCATTGGCAGGCAGGTTCTTTACCATTAGCACCACCCGGGAAGCCCCTGGTATTTAGGTATCTGTCGTCTAATAATGCCATGGAACCTTCAGGCACGGGCTTTAGCCCTTGGAATAGTCAATAGAAAACAATTTCTACATGCCTCTGAAGTCAGAGCCACAGGCATGAAGTTTGGCAGAACTTCTTTGGCTTCTAGGAGGGAAAGGGCAGCCTTCTTCTGGGTACTTATTGCAAATATTTGGGATGGCACTAGGACTCTGGGCAAAAACCAACACAGACTCTTTACCATTTGGATAAAGAGCTATTCTAGCTAACTCCAGATGAGGAAGAATTCTACAGCCATAGCTGGGCCCGGGGCAAAGTAGAACTAACCTGAAAATCACTAGTCTAGCTTACTTCGCTTATTTTCATTGTAAAGCAATATGACTGGAACCACAAAGAACTAGTTAAAGCCCCAAAGCGAGCATTACTGTATAAAACAAGTCCTGAAGACTGAAGTGAGCACTAATGTGTAAAACTTTCTCGATTCCTGTGTTTACATACACATTCACGTGTATTTGCAGCAGACTTTGCTTAGATTTGAAAGATGAAGAATAGTCGCCGCAGAGATGTGAACAACTAAAACTGAACATTTCTGCCATGAGCTCCAGTCTCCTACTACCATATCCCACTTCGTTTCCTTTTTCTTACTCGGTGTCAGCCCCCTAGTGATTTATAATTTTATTATGCAAAGTAGTGAGTTCCTCCTTCTCAGTTCTCTACCCTCGCTACCTAGTGGCACACACTTAAATCCTCCACCTCCGTGTGCCAGCTGCTGACGTGGGCTGTGTGTCCTGTGTCTCAGTCTCCCAGCCCCACCCGGCATCTTCAAAAGGGAGGCAGCAATGTAGCCAGTCCTTTCTCACTAAGGTTGCCAGATTTAGCAAGTGAAGATCCAGGACATCCCGTTAAATCTGAATTTTAGGTAAACAACAATTAGTTTTTCAATATATTGCATGCAACATGGTTATACTAAAATTTTATTTGTTGTTTATCTGAAATTCAAGTTTAGCCAGGTGTCCTGTATTTTACCTGGTAACCTTGACTTGGGTCTTATCTGGTTCTCCACTGACATAAAATAAGCCAATATCTTTTAAAATTAGAACTAGTTTTCATTTGGGTTGAAATGATTTTTTTCCTTTCTTTTGTTAAATTTAGCAACTAGAACATTGCCTGCCATGCAGTAGGTGTTCAGTAAATATTTGTGAGCAATTGACAGAGTAGCTCCCCTTTGACCTTGAGGCTGTTTAAAATGGTTAAGCGATTTGCCTTTTCAATGTTAGGCACTAGGGCAGTGGGGGTAGAAGGCAATGGCACCTCACTCCACTACTCTTGCCTGGAAAATCCCATGAATGGAGGAGCCTGGTAGGCTGCAGTCCATGGGGTCGCTAAGAGTCAGACACGACTGAGCGACTTCACTTTCACTTTTCACTTTCATGTCTTGGAGGAGGAAATGGCAACCCACTCCAGTACTCTTGCCTGGGGAATCCCAGGGATGGGGGAGTCTGGTGGGCTGCGGTCTATGGGGTCCCACAGAGTCAGACACGACCGAAGTGACTTAGCAGTAGCAGGGCAGTGGGGTTGGGGTGAGGGTAATACAAAACTACCACCCTCAATCTGATTATGAATTTATAATTTAGGATTAAGCCATTGCCATATTACGAAAAAGTTTTTGTCTGCTGGAAAAACTGTTGGCAGGAAAAGAAACTGGTTAAAGAAAAAACTTGGAATGAATTTAAATTTTTACTACTTAACATTTTTGGGGTAATGTTTTTACATTTTTTTGTTAAGATAAATACATTGGAACATCTTTGTCTTAATTTAGAATATGATTTATGGCTTTGTCAGAACTATTACATGAAGTATTTGATCCAGATTTTCTTATTTCTTTTTGTGTCTTGTAACTGCCAGATAACTGCCATTCAATTAGTGTTGGAAGAAAGATGGAAGTAAGGAAGAGGATGTAATAATTAGTAGGGAAGAAAAGAAGAGAAAACTTAAATACTTAAAAAAATGATTTCTGTATTAAAAAGATCCAAAGAACCACTCAAGTTGCTCATTCCAGTGAATGCAAGTTTAGCAATTTAATTCAGGAAAATTTACTCTAACTCATCAAACATTTTTGGGTGTCCCTGATGTACAATAAACTGTGGAAAATTCTGAAAGAGATGGGAATACCAGACCACCTGACCTGCCTCTTGAGAAATTTGTATGCAGGTCAGGAAACAACAGTTAGAACTGGACATGGAACAACAGACTGGTTCCAAATAGGAAAAGGAGTACGTCAAGGCTGTATATTGTCACCCTGTTTATTTAACTTATATGCAGAGTACATCATGAGAAACACTGGACTGGAAGAAACACAAGCTGGAATCAAGATTGCCGGGAGAAATATCAATAACCTCAGATATGCAGATGACACCACCCTTATGGCAGAAAGTGAAGAGGAACTAAAAAGCCTCTTGATGAAAGTGAAAGTGGAGAGTGAAAAAGTTGGCTTAAAGCTCAACATTCAGAAAATGAAGATCATGGCATCCGGTCCCATCACTTCATGGGAAATAGATGGGGAAACAGTGGAAACAGTGGCAGACTTTATTTTGCTGGGCTCCAAAATCACTGCAGATGGTGACTGCAGCCACGAAATTAAAAGACGCTTACTCCTTGGAAGGAAAGTTATGACCAACCTAGATAGCATATTCAAAAGCAGAGGCATTACTTTGCCAACAAAGGTCCGTCTAGTTAAGGCTATGGTTTTTCCAGTAGTCATGTATGGATGTGAGAGTTGGACTGTGAAGAAGGCTGAGCCCTGAAGAATTGATGCTTTTGAACCATGGTGTTGGAGAAGACTCTTGAGAGTCCCTTGGACTGCAAGGAGATCCAACCAGTCCATTCTGAAGGAGATCAGCCCTGGGATTTCTTTGGAAGGAATGATGCTAAAGCTGAAACTCCAGTACTTTGGCCACCTCATGCGAAGCGTTGACTCATTGGAAAAGACTCTGATGCTGGGAGGGATTGGGGGCAAGAGGAGAAGGGGAAGACAGAGGATGAGATGGCTGGATGGCATCACTGACTCAATGGATGTGGGTCTCAGTGAATCAGGGAGTTGGTGTTGGACAGGGAGGCCTAGCGTGCTGCGATTCATGGGGTCGCAAAGAGTCGGACACGACTGAGCGACTGATCTGATCTGATCTGATGTACAAAGTCAGTGTGCTAAGCAGTGTTAGATTAGATCAAAGGAAACTATTTTCCTTTAAAACATATACTACCTAGTGTTTATGGGGATATGAGAAGAGAGGAAAGTAGTAGTTAATAAGCATAATTCAAGGTAAATCAAGGTAATAAGAAAGAGACAAAACAATTAATGAAGGATATTGTATCTAACTGCAGATATCAGGAGAGGATGTACCATTTTAACAAACTTATTAGAGTGGAGTCCAGACAATTCTAAGTTAAGAGCACAGCCTGAGCAGAGGTAGGAAAATCCAGGGTCTATTTGGGGAAAAGTAAATGCAGGCAACTTAGATGGATATCAGAATGATAATCCTATAGATTTCTGTATCCCAAAGACTGATATTAGCAATTAGAAGAGGAAGCCAGATTAAAAGATAAGTAAGTTCAGCCATCCATTTTTGAATGAGGCAGAACAGACATTCCAGCACACTACACACACACACACACACACACACACGTGTATATACATACAAACATGAACATATATAACTATGCAATATCTTTTAAAAGTATTTTTCCTCACTATCAAAAAATACCTAGCACAACAAGACTTTAATATCTCCATGCCACTTATATCTAAGAGTTCTGCTAAGCAGTCAAAGTTTGATTCACAGAGGAACTGTGCATTTGGGTCCTGGGAAGATCTTCCATGTGCTTTTTGTTAAATGATATGTCAGAATATCAAGAAAACTGAGTTACAGTGCTTAGCACTGGAATGCTGAATCCTAAGCTACATATGCCTCCCAGCTACAACTTCATGTTTTTTTTAAAGACTAATCCAGGCATTACATTATTGTCAGTGCCTCCCAAAATATTCCTTGCCAATTATTCTGCTTGTTTTCAAAGGTTCTCTTAGTACAGGTATTTCCTGTTTTATTTCAAAATTAATGATAAATGATAGGCTTTTGAAGGTTTAGAGAATGAACTGTGGTCCAAGAAACCTTTTTTTATTATTGGATAGGTACTGCCTAAATTGTTCCAACAGTCTCCCTTCTCTCAAGTTGAAAAGGTAATTATTTTTTTTTTCATTGTCATACATTCTTGAGAACTTAAAGAATATATTTTGAAAAGTTCATTTTCAGAATATATTTTTAAAGTGAGAACATCATGATACTCTTTTATAATGAGCAAAAGGTTCACTCTTACATTTATTCAGTTCTGAAGCATTGTCTCTATAACGGCAAACATCCTCTTAATCAATTTAATATGGGTTATTGCTTTTTTTCTTTTTAATTGCCAACAAAACTTAAAAGAGGAGAAATATTTTTGAATGAACAAGTACCTATTTTAGGAAGACTCAGTCAGTTTCTTTCAACATCAACACTGCTAGTGATGGAATGGTCTCCAGAACATTGGTTTCCTTTTATTTTTTCCTTTAAGGAAATGATAATGTTTCAAGAAGTCATAAGATCAATTAAACAATCCAGTTTCCCACATTATCATCTACCCATGCAAAGACTGGAGGGCAAAGTATATTGTTGGGATTTATCACTATGAAAAAAAACACTTGCAATTCAAGTGCATCAATTTCAGTTTCATTCTGTGTCTGGATTAATCACGAGGCAGACTTTTTCCTTTGGATCTTAAGGATATTTTGCGTTATCTCTAAAATAGTGCCTGGAACTCGACATCTTCCAAAGCTCTGTGCCTGGCCAGGGCCGCCTCTAACTCAGAACAACAGGCTCACAATCAAGATGCTCTTTCTGGCTGTGGTTGAATGTGACTGGCACCACTTGCACACCTGGGCAGAGAACCAAAGCATCAGACCTGGCATTCTGGTCTTGTTTAAGGAGGATGAATACAGAGCAGGCTGAACTTCGACCGCCAGCACCACCAAGGCTGCCTGGCCCTCCCCATGCCTTTGTTCTGCTCCTGAAGATTGTAGAGACCCCAATCTGATGGAGACCCTTTCTTTCCCTCCTGATCACTATCACTGCCTCTGAGGTTTGGAAACTAACCTTATTTTGTAGCACTTTTTAATTTTATTTTTTAATAAAGTATATTTTATTGATTTATTTTTGGCTGCACGGGTCTTCGTTTCTGCACACGGGCTTTCTCTAGTTGTGGTGTGGGGGAGCTACTCTTCAGTTGCGGCGCACTGGCTTCTCATTGCAATGGCCTCTCTTGTTGCAGAGAACAAGCTCTAGGCACACCTGTTCAGTAGCTGCGGCACAAGAGGCTTAGTGGCCCTGTGGCATATGGAATCTTCCCAGATCAGGGGTAGGACCTGTGTCCTCTGCGTTGGCAGGTGGATTCTTAACCACTGGACCACCAGCGAAGTCTCTGTAGCCCTTTTTTAGACCACCAGTTCTATATTAGAATGGAAATATAGTTTGTGTGCACACATAAATTTATACACCTACCTATATGTATATTCTAAAAATAAATTTTAAAATATGAAACTAGTATTATTTTCAGAATTTCATTGTGATACCTTGCTCCTTTGGGCCATGATTAGAGATTTTAATCCTTTGGTGATATTGATGTCCTTACATTTATTGAAGCTGTTGAATCGCTTGTCATAAGCACCTAGTGGATTGGCAGTTAGGTTTACATGCTGAGAAGTAGGAGGAAAAGTAGTAACGATGAAAAAGACATTTGAGTGCTACTCTTGCCTCTGGCTGGTTTACTTTGGACATCATAAACCCTTTTTTTCAGGATCTAATATTTGGGAGTATGCTTGAAAAAACAGAGCTTCAGGAAAGCTAAGAATGACCTCTCTTCGGCTGGTTCATTCTAACTTTAAAGTAATATGTCTTTACAGAACATGGTGAGAGTTCAAAGTCTGCTTTTGTTTTTCCCATATTTCCTATTATAGAAGAGAAACAAAACTGTAACCCTTGCATTTGTTTAATTCCTACTTTTATTCCACTGGGGAAAGCACTGCATCCTTTTGCCAGGGAAGGAAATGTGATGGATAGTATCCTTTCTTTCTCACAATCACCTTGGTGTTCCTTCAGCCACACAGCTGTAGAAGTGGAGTCAAGGTTCTTGTCAGACAGGCTATCTCCTCTAATCTGACTTTAAGGAACATAGACGGGAACACAAGAATATTCTGTGATGTCAGGACCGTGTGGCACAGCAGGAATAGACTTGGATTAGAACCTGAACAAGATATTTAACTGTTCAGAGTGTTACTACCTTTCCCTTGAACAGTGATGATAACGCCTGCCTTATGTTGTCTTCATTATGATTAAATAAAAATATGACTGTGAAACTACTCACTTTGTGTTAGCACATAGTAGGCACTCTGGCACTTTCCTCGGGTTTGTTGGAATAATTAGCAAATCGGTCCTTTTGATCGTCAGGCTTTTTTTTAACTTTTATGTGTTTATTTTTGGCTGCACTGGTTCTCTGTTGCTGCGACAGGCCTTTCTCTAGTAGTGGTGGTGCATGGGCTTCTCACTGTGCTGGCTTCTCTTGTTGAGGAACACACGCTGTAGGGCAGGAGGGTTTCCAAAGGTTGCAGCACATGGGCTCAATAGTTGTGGCTCTTGGGCACTAGAGCATGGGCAGAGCTGCCTTGAGGCATGTGGGATCTTCCTGAACCAGGGGTTGACGCTGTGTCCCCTGCATTGGCAGGCAGGTTCTTAACCACTGGACCACAAGGGAAGCCCCGTCAGGGCTCTTTCAAAATGTGAATTCGGTATTGTCGGATTGTCTCCTCAAGATCCTACTGCTAAATCACCTCAGACTCCATGATATGGTTTCCTTGCTACTTCCTAGATCCCCATCTTCTTCTTTAGTTGTTTTTTTTTTTTTTTTTATTGGATTATAACTGCTTTACAACGTTGTGTTACTTTCTGCTGTACAAGGAAGTGAACCAACAATATGTATACATATATCCCTCCCTCTTGAGGCTCCCACCACGCCCCATCCCACTTGTCTCCATCATCACAGAGCTCTGAGTTCGCTGTGTTATATAGCAGCTTCCCTCTAGCTATCTATCGCTCCCCTGCAAACAGGTTTGTCAGTACCATTTTTCTAGATTCCACATATATGCATTAGTATATGACATTTGTTTTATCTCTCTGACTTACTTCACTCTGTATGACAGACCCCAGGTCCATCCGCATCACTACAAACAAACAACACAAGCAAAAAATGGACAAGAGACCTAAAGAGACGTCTTTCCACATATCCCCCACTTTTGAATTTGATAGATTTTTCAGAATCCTATCTTTCATTTATGTCATACAACTCATGACCACAGTGTGTATCCCTTGGACCTTCTACTTACTTTCCTGCTTTTGTTTAAGTGCTTCTCTGCCTTGGCAGCAGAGAGGCCACACAGTTCCCTGAATCAAGGTATCCACCCAGAGTCCTCTATATCTTCTCCAAACTGGCCCAAAACTGGAAACACTGGGAAGCTGTTTACAACAGATCTATTGTGTAAATACATCTATTTAAACAAACTGCTGATTCTGATTCAGTAGCACACAGAAAACAGACACAGTTAGGTGGACTAAATCACCTTCAACTCAAAGATATATGGAATAACCATTTTTTCTTTGTTTCACTTGGATGCCTTCTAAGGAACCCACTTCCTTCCAATTTACTTTTAGTTACAATGCACAATCATCATCCTCTTGTTCTGATGAAACCCTTTTGCTTTTCTCTAGAGCCACCAGTTCGCCAGATCATACTGTCCTCAGAAAACTTTCTCAGGACTTCCCTTGTGGTCCATTGACTAAGGCTCTGCATTTCCAGTGCAGGGGGTCCAGGTTCGACCCGTGGTCGGGGAACTAGTTCCCATATGCTGCAACTAAGACCTGGCTCAGCCAAAAATAAAAAATAAGTATTAAAAAAAAACAGCAATAAACAAAACAAGACTTTTTCTAGCCTTTGTGCTCCTGTCTCTTCTACCTCTTTTCTAAACTTGAGGGAACTCTCCACTCCCATCCCCTGTGAATGTCCTCAAGTTTTCTCTCCTTACCAGAAGGCCCCCCTTGTATTCTTACCTCTGGACTTTCCTCAGTGCTCCCCTGCTGCTGGCCTGGGTTATTAGAGCAATGTCCTCTGCTGGTTCACCTCCAACTACACTCAGAGTCAAGTGGGAGCTGGTTGCTTGCCCGGGCTCTAGCCCTGGCCTGACCCTTCTACCTCTTGGCAGGACTTGCTCCTAGGGTGTGGTGATACAGGGCTCTGCTGTTGCCATCTCCACCACTCTGCCAGCTGAGGCCTGCCAGGGTTGCCATAGAATTGGGCTCCTAAGTTCTAATTCCACAGCCTTCTAGGGAAGGCTGTGGAAACACTGGCTTCTGGACTCAGGTTGGAGCTAGCCTATCCAGAAGGGTGGTTCTGCCTGACCAATGCACCCCTCCCTGACAGCCTGGGACAAAGCCTTTTCACCCAGGCTTGAAAACAGGGACTTACATTGGCTTTCTCTTCTCCTCCTTATATACCAGGCTTTAACCAATTCCGTTTAATGCCTTCTTTGAAATCTCTTTCTTTGTGTTGATTTTATGGGCAGTAAGTCACAGGAAATCAATAACATTAAATATATATAACAGTTGTTGTTGTTGTTCAATCACTAAGTTGTGTTCAACTCTGTGACCCCATGGGTTGTAGCACACCAGGCTTCCCTGTCCTTCTCTATCTCCCAGAGTTTGCTCAAATTCACGCCCACTGAGTTGGTGATGCTACCTAACCATCTCATCCTGTGCTGCCCCCTTCTCCTTTTGCCTTCAGCTTTCCCATCATCAGGGTTTTATACAATGAGTCAGCTCTTATACAAAGATGCTCAAAAATATTCTTCACTCAAGTCAGTATACAACCAAAAACTTCAATGAATTCTCATTGTTTAAAAACTTGAAATCACATTCAAAACTCATCACTATTTTGTTCTGTCTTGGTCACATCTTTCTTATCATCACTGTTACTTAGAAGAAATCATGACTTCCACCAATCAAATATCTTCATTGTTCATTTATTCAACCAACGTTGACTGAACTCTGTGCATGGTGCATTCTGTGGGCACCATTTACAAGACACACTGTAAACATTTCTGCTTCCTGATCTTGTTCAAATCTACCCCAGTTCTTGATTTGCCTTTCATACCTGGCTTCCATCGCAGGCTTAGGTCCAGCCTCATTTCTTTTTTCAAAGCCATTTGGGCAGCTCCAGGTTTCTGACTTCCCCATCTTCTGTGACCTTTGTTTTCTCCGATATCATGTTACTCCTTCTTTTTTCCTTTACTTTGTCCATGTGTTTAAGTATACCAATATCTTCTTTACTTATGTGTCTCTCTAATGAGAGGAAAGGTTCCTTCAAGTCAGTAGTCCTCAAATTTTGAATACTCATCTGACAGCATCAGTATCACTTGGGAGCTTGATAGAAATGCAAATATTCAAACCGCACCCCAGACCTACTACTACTACTACTAAGTCACTTCAGTCGTGTCTGACTCTGTGCGACCCCAGACCTACTGAATCAAAATTCTGGGTTTGGGGTCTAGCAGCCTGTGTTTTAATAAGACTTCCAAGGGAAACTGATGCTCCCTGAAATTCGAGACCCACAAGTCAGGTCATGGATTTGGGGATGAGGAAGGCTTCATGTGCCAGTTTATTTTCCAAGAATACTTGCAAAATATTTGGGGCCCTTCTCTTTTGGGTAGTGTATTTGAAAGCCTTTGGAAAACTCTACGCCTTCATTGCATACGCCTATAATTGTTTATCTTTACCTTTCTCAAAAAGTACTTGAACCAAATAAAAGGTAATAAAATGGAAATTGAGAACAAAAGAAAGGAGGAAGGCAATAAATATTCTAACTACCAGACTGGCTATTGTTCTCATAGCATCTCTGAGCTTGCTGGCAGCAAGGGAAAAAAAGAAAGTAAAATGTCTTTCTTGTTCCATTTCTACCAGAGGAAGTCAAAATTCTACTTCTCTAACTTAAAAAAAAAATGCCGACGTGGAAACTTCTAGAGGACTATAAAGTTTAAAAGATAAAATAGAAAGATTTTCTAACATACGTAGCAATGGTTCTCACATGACTGCTTTGTGTTTATTGTCACCATTATTCAAATTGTGCCGATGCTGAACGTATAAGCTGAGGAGTTATAACTAAGCCTGTGACAGGAGCTCAGTCATTTCTCATAATCTAGTGGCTGGAAGGGAGGAGTTCACTTTCCACAGCAAGCCAACCAGCAAGAAAATAATGTGGAGTGTTGTCTCGGAGTGTGAGCCACTCACAGTGGGCCCTGTAGGAGGCAGCAAGGGTGCGAGATGAGCAGGCCGTTATCCACAGGAAAGAGTAAACAGCCAGAGGAGGGCAGCTCTGTCAGAGGTTCCTGGCCCCGGCCGCCTGGCCCCGAGGCCACTGAACCTAAACAAGGTGAGTTTGGACTGGAGCACAGGACTCCACATCAAGCAGTGGACTGAGGCCAAGCACAGTGAGACTGGAGCCGGAAGATGGGACCGCTGCGAGATTTGACAAAATCTTCCAAAGTGCTGTCTGCTACTAAGGACGGTTTACAAGAAATCAAGGGTTTCAATGTGAGGTGGTTGCTTTCATCTGGTGATAAGGACATATTAGTCTTTTCTGAAATTAGAAATTCAAACCAACAGCACTGCATAAATTCAGCAATGATTTTTGTCTCTGTATCTATTTGGCTGCATTGGGTCTTAGTTGTGGCACACAGGTTCAATTCTTGTTGCAGCATGAGGGGTCTTTGGTTGCAGCATGTGGGATCTAGTTCCCTGACCACGGATCAAACCCAGACCCCTTGCATTGGGGGAACACTAAATCTTAGCCACTAGGCCACCAGGGAAGTTGCTCAGGGGTGATTTTTAGATCAGACTGGGAGGGATTGGAGGCAGGAGGAGAAGGGGACGACAGAGGATGAGATGGCTGGATGGCATCACTGACTCGATGGACGTGAGTCTGAGTGAAGTCCAGGAGTTGGTGATGGACAGGGAGGCCTGGCGTGCTGCGATTCATGTCGCAAAGAGTCGGACACGACTGAGCGACTGAACTGAACTGAACTGAACTGAAGCCCCTATTGATAGGCTTCCCAGGTGACGCTAGTGGTAAAGAATCCACCTGCTAATTCAGGAGACACAGGTTGAAGCCTGGTGGGTTACAGTCCATGGGGTCACAAAGAGTTGGATACAGTTGAGTCACACACACACACACACACACACACACACACACACACACACGGCCCCCCTGTATCCACAATCTGGATCCTGTTTTCTTCAATTTGACAATGTTATGACACATGAATACCAGTTGGGGGAAGAGGGGTGCTTAGTTTCCAAGCACTGAACAACTCTTGACTATAGTGTATTTTTCTGTCTATTGAAAGCAATCTTGCACAAGTAATTTTCCTGAAGACAGCACCACAATGCGTCTCCAAATGTTTAACAGAATAAAGAGGTGATGAAGAAGAGAGATTACATAATTTGGAGTCAGGATTCCAGACTCTGTCATTTACCAGCTGCATGACCTCATCAAATGTGATTATACCTAAAAGTACTTTGAAAACTGAAAATGCTGTATACTTTAGTTGCTATTTCTTATACATGGTCAGGGAAATTAATCTCTTAAAATTTTTTTCAAATAAAATTGAGATAAGTGTTTTGTGGGGGGAACTGTATGTACATTTCCTAGAGTGTGTCAGATATTCACACTCTTGTTAATTATGAACTTCAACTTACATGGTATTGTTGAGGGCCCATTACCTGCCAGGGGCTGGGCTAGGTTAACAACCACTTCACAAATGGGGATATTGTAAATACTAAATACTTTATCCGATCTCACAGAAAGACTAGGTTGTTTTAGATAGCACTTCTATTAGAAGAGGAGAGAGGAATGATAATAATAATAATAACAACAATAGCAGCTGACTGCTGCTGCTGCTCCTGCTGCTGCTGCTGCTAAGTTGCTTCAGTTGTGTCCGACTCTATGCGACCCCATAGACGGCAGCCCATAGCTGACTGAAACCCCAGCAATTCATCTAACATTTTACATGCACTATCTCTTTTAAGCATCACAACAACCCCATGAGGTGAATAGTCACCCAGTTTTAAAGCTGTGGAAGCTGAGGTTCAGAGTCCTTGGAGGGATGTCCATAAGGAAATTCAGCCGGGACAGAAATCCATCTTTCCTCAAGACCTTGGTCTTCACACTAGGTTCTACTGCCTCCCAGAGTAGAGCAGGGCTAAGAACCACCACATTTCTCACTTTCAAATCAATGAGTTCATCAATATCCAATTTCTGGAAAAAGCCCTTCCTAAAATTTATGCAGATTTAAGTCTTCACCAAAATTTAAGTACTAAAAAGATAGCAATCTATGCAGATATTCCTCTGGAAGTTTCTACAGTGGCTTAGGTTTATATTACTTTTTAAACAGAATCCAAAAACATGTCATGGTCCATAGCAAAAAACCACTAGCTGCATTATTCCTTCCAAATTAGTATTATTTTTTCTACTATAAAAAATAATTTCAATTGATCATTCCTTTTCCTGATCCTTCTCTTACTTTTTTAGAATGTTCTTTTTTTCAGACTTTAAACTTTTAAATTTGTATTGAAGTATAGCCAATTAACAATGTTGTGGTAGTTTCAGGTGAACATCAAAGGGACTCAGTCATACATACACATGTATCCATTCTATCCCAACTCCCCTCCCATCCAGGCTGGCACATGACATTGGGTACAGTTCCATGTGCTATGCAATAGGTCCTTGTTGGTTATCCATTTTGAATATAGCAGTGTGTACATGACCTATTCATCTTCATAAAAACGGTCCAAGTGAGGAAAATAACAAAGGTGAGGAAAGGAAATGTTTTTGCTTTCTGGAGTGTAGTTGGCCTGATTCTGTGAAAAGAATGTATAAAGGATTAAATATGTTCTCCCTCCCAAATTATGCTTGTTAATTCCTATTGCCCATCAAGTCTAGCTAGTGATACATAATTTGTGAGGCCCAGTGCAAAATAAGATCTAAGGCACCTTGTTCAAAAATTATTCTGAATTTCAAGACAGCAATAGCAGAGCATAACGGACATGGAAATCCCTTCAAAGTGGGGATTCGAAGACTGTGTAAGTCATAAGCTCACGAATCCAGTCCTGTCTCTTGGTCGTGCTATAGCTCCAGGAACATGTCAGTGACAAACTTTGCTTGATATGTAACTAAAGATAAATATCCCTGGTGAGCACAGGGTTGGAACATATCAGTGACAAACTTAGCTTGATGTAACTAAAGATAAATATTGGGTGAGCACAGCGTTGGCTCTCTTAGTGATGCCTATCTGGGAAGTCTGAGAAAGATTTTAGAGATTTTGTTATCAAATTCACTCAAGGGACACTGCCTGTGGAACAAGAGCTTGCGTAGGTATGTAATTACTATAAGTTATTTCCAAGTCATTCAAGTGTTTCATTTAAGTCAATAATCACATGGGATATTATCAAATGTAAATGTAATAAGGTAAAACAACAATAGTTGATTTACAATGATACATTAATTTCTGCTGTACAGCACAGTGAGTCAGTTATACATATACATACGTGCACTCGTTTTAGATTCTTTTCTCATACAGGTCATTACAGAGTACTGAGCTCCCTGTGTTAACAGTAGGTCCTTATTAGTTATCTATTTTATATATCGTAGTGTGTGTATATCAATCGCAATCTCCCAATGTATCCCTCTCCTCCACTTATCCACTAGTAACTGTAAGTTTATTTTCTACATCTGTACCTCTATTTCTGTCTTGTAAATAAGTTCATTTGTACCCCTTTTTTTATATTCCACATATGAACACTATCATATGATATTTGTCTTTCTCTGTCTGACTTACTTCACTTGGTATGACCATCTTTAGGTTCATCAGTGTTGCCGCGAATGACATTATTTCATTCTTTGTGGCTGCATAATATTCCATTATATATACACACACCACATCTTCTTTATCCATTCCTCTGTTGAAGGACATTTAGGTGGCTTCCATGCTATTGTCGGTAGTGCTGCAATGAACGTTGGGGTGCAAGTGTCTTTTCAAAGTATGGTTTCCTCTTCTGTAATATAAATTTTAAATGACATGGAAGTTCTTGTGAAGAAATAGAGATGCAAAAAAGGGGCAGAACTCAAGAACCTCTATGTTAGGTTAAAAAAGAGAAGCAAGTTATGGGAAAGTAAATTATACGGGACTAAAGGAAAATGAGAGTTATTTAAAGAGGGTCTGTTTGCATGGAATTCTTTCTGCCTGAACTCCCCATCTATTGTGATAAGGTATTTCTTTCTTCCTGGTATAGGGAGGGCATAGTTCACATGGGGATTTTATTTTCTTCTTTCAGCAGAAAAAAGACAGGTCAGAGTGCCTTTCATTTTGTATATAATTTTAGCTAATTAGTCGATTGTGCTGGGTCTTTGTTGCTGCACAGGCTTTTGTCTAGTTGCAGCAAGTGGAGCAAGTGGAGACTGCTTTCTAGCTGCAGTGTATGGGTTTCTCATCATGGTGGCTTCTTACTGTGGAGCACGGGCTCTAGGGTGTGCGGGCTTCAGTAGTCGCAACACGTGGGCTCAGTAGTTGCAGGCTCTAGAGCACAGGCTCATTGGTTGTGCTGCACAGGCTCAGCTGCTCTGTGGCAGGTAGGATCCTCTGGGACCAGGGATCGAACCTGTGTCTCCTGCACCGGCAGGAGGCCTCTTCACCACTGAGCCACCTGGGAAGCCTCAGAGTGCCTTTCTTACACCTGCTGTTTTCCAAATGTTTCTAACTCAAAATAATCCTTGGGCCAAGGTGTCATTTTGTAGGGTGGCATATTCTGCCACCCTTCAGGGGAAAGGACATACTAAGACATAATGAAAAGACACTGTGGCAAGTGCAACAGAGAAGCATGCGCATGGCACTGAAAGAGAGTAAACCCAGAATAAAAAAACCATGAGAATGTATGTGAGAAGGGATGTTATTTGGAAGTCTTTAGTTATCCCCCAAACAGAGTGGTGTAGGATGAGTAGGTGATGGCTAGGCTGGCGGAAGGTTTGACAGTGCAGGTGGTGAGAAAATGAAGTGTTGGTGGTGTGAGCTTGGTACCACAAACAGTCTACTGCTTTTAGAGCCTAAATTGTCAGGCAGAGACTGAGGGGATTGATCTTGGAGAGGAAGCAGGGTTTGTTGGAGGTGTGGAGACATGGAAGTGAGAGTTCTTAAACAAGGGAGAGTCCTGCTGAGATTCTTATTCTAGCAAGTTCACTTTGGCTGTGTTACTGGATGTGGGGTTGAGTAGGACTCATTGGGGGTTGGTCCCTCAATACAGGGAGAGATGGTGAGATCACAAAGAAGACGGTATCGTTAGGAGGCAAACTGAGCAAGACTGAACATGAGGAAAGGACAAAATGGAACTTGACTCCCAGATTTTAGCTTAGGTGACGAGGCTATTTTTGGTCCCACAAACTGGGTTAATGAATCCAGAAAAAGGAGCATGCATGTCTTGGTCAAGGTCTCCATCAGATCAGATCAGATCCGTCGCTCAGTCGTGTCCCACTCTTTGCAACCCCATGAATCGCAGCACACCAGGCCTCCCTGTCCATCACCAACTCCCGGAGTTCACTGAGACTCACGTCCATCGAGTCAGTGATGCCATCCAGCCATCTCATCCTCTGTCGTCCCCTTCTCCTCCTGCCTTCAATTGCTCCCAGCATCAGAGTCTTTTCCAATGAGTCAACGCTTCGCATGAGGTGGCCAAAGTACTGGAGTTTCAGCTTTAGCATCATTCCTTCCAAAGAAATCCCAGGGCTGATCTCCTTCAGAATGGACTGGTTGGATCTCCTTGCAGTCCAAGGGACTCTCAAGAGTCTTCTCCAACACCACAGTTCAAAAGCATCAATTCTTCGGCGCTCAGCCTTTTTCACAGTCCAACTCTCACATCCATACATGACCACAGGAAAAACCATAGCCTTGACTAGACAAACCTTTGTTGGCAAAGTAATGTCTCTGCTTTTGAATATGCTATCTAGGTTGGTCATAACTTTCCTTCCAAGGAGTAAGCATCTTTTAATTTCATGGCTGCAGTCACCATCTGCAGTGATTTTGGAGCCCAGAAAAATAAAGTCTGACACTGTTTCCACTGTTTCCCCATCTATTTCCCATGACGTGGTGGGACCGGATGCCATGATCTTCGTTTTCTGAATGTTGAGCTTTAAGCCAACTTTTTCACTCTCCACTTTCACTTTCATCAAGAGGCTTTTTAGTTCTTCTTCACTTTCTGCCATAAGGGTGGTGTCATCTGCATATCTGATGTTATTGATATTTCTCCCAGCAATCTTGATTCCAGTTTGTGTTTCTGCCAGTCCAGCATTTCTCATGATGTACTCTGCATATAAGTTAAATAAGTAGGGTGACAATATACAGCCTTGATGAACTCCTTTTCCTATTTGGAACCAGTCTGTTGTTCTGTGTCCAGTTCTAACTGTTGCTTCCTGACCTGCATACAGATGTCTCAAGAGGCAGATCAGGTGGTCTGGTATTCCCATCTCTTTCAGAATTTTCCACAGTTTATTGTGATCCACACAGTCAAAGGCTTTGGCATAGTCAATAAAGCAGAAATAGATGTTTTTCTGGAACTCTCTTGCTTTTTCTATGATCCAGCGGATGTTGGCAATTTGATCTCTGGTTCCTCTGCCTTTTCTAAAACCAGCTTGAACATCAGGAAGTTCACGGTTCACATATTGCTGAAGTCTGGCTTGGAGAATTTTGAGCATTACTTTACTAGTGTGTGAGATGAGTGCAATGTGCGGTAGTTTGAGCATTCTTTGGCATTGCCTTTCTTTGGGATTGGAATGAAAACTGACCTTTTCCAGTCCTGTGGCCACTGCTGAGTTTTCCAAATTTGCTGGCATATTGAGTGCAGCACTTTCACAGCATCATCTTTCAGCATTTGAAATAGCTCAACTGGAATTCCATCACCTCCACTAGCTTTGTTCGTAGTGATGCTTTCTAAGGCCCACTTGACTTCACATTCCAGGATGTCTGGCTCTAGGTCAGTGATCACACCATTGTGATTATCTGGGGCATGAAGATCTTTTTTGTACAGTTCTTCTGTGTATTCTTGCCATCTCTTCTTAATATTTTCTGCTCCTGTTAGGTCCATACCATTTCTGTCTTTTATCAACCTCATCTTTGCATGAAATGTTCCTTTGGTATCTCTGATTTTCTTGAAGAGATCCCTAGTCTTTCCCATTCTGTTGTTTTCCTCTATTTCTTTGCATTGATCACTGAAGAAGGCTTTCTTATCTCTTCTTGAGGAAACAGGAATAATGCTCAGGCTGTGCAATTGGAAGAGAGTTTAATACCTAAGTTATTTACAAAGACAGTGGAAGGGTATAGAAACCATGAGGAGTACAGAGGATCCTCAGAAAATTAAAAATAGAATTACGTTATGATCCAGCAATTCCACTTCTGAGAATATACTCAAAGGAAATGAAAACACTAACTCAAAAAGTTGTCAGCACCCCCACCATGTCTGCAGCAGCATTATTTACAGTAGGCGAGACGTGGGAACAACCTAAGTGTCCATCAGTGGATGAGTGGGTAAAGAAGTTGTGGTACGTATATATGCAATGGAACGTTATTCAGCCATAAAAGAATGAGAAAACCCTGCCACTTGCAACAACATGGAGGGATACAGAATCCATCATGCTAAGTGAAATAAGTCAGACAGAGAAAGACAGAAATACAAATAAGCATGATCTCACCTGTGAATCTAAAACAAACAAACAAACAAAAAACTCCCACCAAACTCATAGAAATAGAGGTCAGATTTGTGGTTTCCAGAGGCAGGGTTGGGGAAGAGGAATCCGAGGAAGGTCGTCGAAAGGGTACAGACTTCCATTTACAAGATAAATAAGTACTTGGAAGGTAATGTACAGCATGATATCTAGAGTTAACACTGCTATCTGATAAAAGCACAAGAGCTGTTGAGAGAGGAAATCCTAAGAATTCTCAGGCAGGGGAAACTTTTTTTTTTTTATGCCTTTCTCTTTTTATTTTTTCTATGTGAGAGGATGGATGCTAACTAAACTTATTGTGGTAATCATTTCACAATATACCTAAGTCAAACCATTATGCTGTACATCTTAAACATATATTAATGTATGTCAATGATAATGCCATAAAAACTAGAGAAAAAAAGAGAAAAAAGCTATGAAGAATAAGGCAGCCACTTGGGACTAGTAACAGTGGGGTAAAGGAAAGAAAACTGTTGTCAACCCTAGACTTAGAGGGAATGGCTACTGGAACCCCAGAGACAGGGCTGGGTGGAGAAGGCAGCTGGACAGCAACTCTGACCTTGGTCAAGGAACAGGGAAACCTGTTGCAGCCATGGCAGGGAGGGGAAGGGAGAGAACTACACACTGTGAGTAGCCCATTTTGGGCTTTCCTTCTGCTCTTCTGCTGGGATCTCTCATTGGCCAACCCCAAATATAAATGGAAGCAGAGGGCAAGAAGCTTGTTCTCTTAGAACAAGAGTGAATCTGGAGGTGCAAAGAGAAATTATGTGGCTCCATGTTGGTGAAGAAGGTAGTGAATTCAGCTCTGAAAAGGGGGAGTTTGAGGTTTTGAGGGATGCCTGGATGGTAAACATGCAGCGTAATGACTAGGGAGAGAATGGGTTCTGGAGGCAGCCATCCGTATTTATGTCTGAGGGTCACCAATTAGGAAACGTTACTAACTTTCCTTATGCTTCAGTTTCCTCATCTGTAAAAATAGAGAATCATCACACTACCTACCTCTTAGAACTGCTATGGATTCTAAGTGCATTAACAAATATAAATTATGTAGAATGATGTCTGGCACATAGAAGGCAGTAAATAAATATCTGCTGTTCATAACTATTAGCTATATGGAAATACCAAGCCAGCGGGTGAATATATGAATCTGAGGATTGGAGAAGAAGAGAAATTACATTCACATAGTTTTGAGGGAAGTTATGATACTGAGGTCACCCAGGGAAAGTGTCTAGAGTAGCACTGTCCAATAGAAATAGATATAATGGAAACAGACTAGTTCCAAATAGGAAAAGGAGTATGTCAAGGCTGGCACCCCACTCCAGTACTCTTGGCTGGAAACTCCCATGGATGGAGGAGCCTGGTAGGCTGCCGTCCATGGGGTCACACAGAGTCAGACATGACTGAAGTCTCTTAGCAGCAGCAGCAAGGCTGTATATTGTCACCCTGCTTATTTAATTTATATGCAGAGTACATCATGACGAATGCTGGGCTGGAAGAAGCACAAGCTGGAATCAAGATTGCCGGAGGAAATATCAATAACCTCAGATATGCAGATGACACCACCCTATGGCAGAAAGCGAAGAGGAACTAGAAAGCCTCTTGATGAAAGTGAAAGAGGAGAGTGGAAAAGTTGTCTTAAAGCTCAACATTCAGAAAACTAAGATCATGGCATCCGGTCCCATCACTTCATGGGAAATAGATGGGGAAACAGTGGAAACAGTGTCAGACTTTATTTTGGGGGGCTCCGAAATCACTGCAAATGGTGATTGCAGCCATGAAATTAAAAGACGCTTACTCCTTGGAAGGGAAGTTATGACCAACCTAGACAGCATATTAAAAAGCAGAGACATTACTTTGCCAACAAAGGTCCGCCTAGTCAAAGCTATGGTTTGTCCAGTGGTCACGTATAGATGTGAGAGTTGGACTGTGAAGAAAGCTGAGTGCCGAAGAATTGATGCTTTTGAATTGTGGTGTTGGAGAAGACTCTTGAGAGTCCCTTGGACTGCAAGAAGATCCAACCAGTCCATTCTAAAGGAGATCCGTCCTGGGTGTTCATTAGAAGGACTGATGCTAAAGCTGAAACTCCAATACTTTGGCCACCTCATGCAAAGAGTTGACTCATTGGAAAAGACCCTGATGCTGGGAGGGATTGGGGGCAGGAGGAGAAGGGGACAACAGAGGATAAGATGGCTGGATGGCATCACTGACTCAATGGACATGAGTTTGAGTGAACTCCGGAGTTGGTGATGGACAGGGAGGCCTGGTGTGCTGCAATTCATGGGGTCGCAAAGAGTCAGACACGACTGAGCAACTGAACTGAATTGAACTGAACATATGGAATCTGAAATTTTTAAAATGAAAATCCATGACATTAAAAATTAAAGAGGAACAGTTAAAATTATTCTTGATAATATAGTTTCTTTAGTCCAATGTCCAAATGTTAGTGTTTCAATAAATAGTCAATATTTTAAAAGCTAATGAGATATTTTACTTTCTTTTTTTGTACTAAGTCTTTGACATTTGGAGTGGATTTTTTTCCCTTATAATACATCTCAGTTTGAACTAGCACGTTTTAAAAGCTCAATAGCCACAAGTGTTAGTGGCTTCTGTATTGAGCAGTGCTGGTCTAGAGTTAGAAAGACAGGAATACCAGGAGAGGTCTCTAAAAGTACTCATAGTTAAGGTTCTGGGGCAGGATAAAGAAACTGGAATAAGAAAGGCAAGGCTGTAGGAATAAGAATAAAGTGGTGCTGCAAACATCCGGGGCATAGAGTAGTCATTCGTGGTCATTTTAAAGATTGTCAGATACAGCAGCCAGTCCTATAGAAATAGGTTTATAAAATGCCGACTAAATTTGCCAAACTTTCACCAACACAATTTTCGGTGACCTGGGAGGAGATTGTTTTTATTTTATTTTTTTAAGACAGGTTAACCAGAGGAGGGATAGGAATGAGTTGCATGGTTGTGTTGGAGGGAGAGCTAAAGTCCTGGGAAAGTTTAAAAATTTTCAGAGCACGCACCAGAGCGTCTCAGTTACCTCTTCAAACCAGGACAAGCTCAAAGTCTCATATTTACTCACTTTCTATCTCTTCTTCTAACTTCTATCTCTTCTTCACTTCTGTTGCAGTATCATCTTTATTGATTTCTTAGCTTCTAATTTTATAGTCTAAACTAGCTCCTTCACATATGTTTTAGGCGATTGTAGTAGGCTACAAATATCATTAATGTTGGAAATTACATGTCTATCCAGCAAACATTAATTGGCTCCAATTTGTACACTTGCTGTTTATTCATCAACATTCATTTCCCACTTTCCTCTTTCATTAAGCCTCTTATTTCCACTTTAAAATCCATGTGACTCTAAAGATGACGCATGTGACCTAGACTAGTCTGTATCCTTTGACACACAGGTTGGTCCCTATGTGACATTTGACCTAAGTCTGCCAATTAGACTAAATCTTAAGTTTTGCTTGGAATGTTAGGATAAGGGTGTTCTCTCCTCCTCTAGATGGTATGGTATGCAGATATGAAATCTAGAATTGTTACAGATACATTTGCTCTACCAGGGAATGTAACCTGAGGATAAGGCAAATACAGAGAGGAAAGGAGAGCTCAGAGGGTCACAGAGAAATGAAGCCAGAGCCCTAAGGATAAGAAACGGGGTCAAGCCATGTTTAAAGTCTCCCTTAGGGAATTTTATTGTGAACCAATAAATTATGTTTGTTTTTTAAGACATCTCCAATTGTACTTTTGATTACTTCCAATAAAAAATATCCATTCCAAAGCTTGCCATGTGCCAGTATTTTTGTTAGAATCTTGAGATAATTTTACTGCTTTCTGTTGTTGTTGTTCAGTCGCTAAGTCGTGTCCAACTCTTTGTAACCCCACAGACTGCAGCACACCAGGCTCCTCTGTCCTTCACTATCTCCCGGAATTTGCTCAAATTCATGTCAATCAAGTTGGTGATGCTATCTAACCGTCTCATCCTTGGCTGCTGCCTTCTACTTTGGCCTTCAATCTTTCCCAGCATCAGGGTCTTTTCCAATTTTTTTTTTCCTTTTACATAAATAATTTGCTATTTTATTACTGCTTAAAATTCTTAAACAATTCTTGCCTATATTGATGTTGACAATTAGTATTATCTCACACAGAGCAAAATCTAACCTTGATTTTAAGAAGTTTCAAGGTCTAAAATGCTCTTCAGGGTCATCCTTTTAGGTCCAGTGGTTAAGATTCTATGCTTAATGCAGGGAGCATGGGTTTGATCCCTGGTCAGGGAACTAAGATCCTGCATGCAGCACAGCACACACACAAAATGCCCACCATAAGATAGCTTTGCCTACTTGCATCCTCCTGTAGCCTTTTACCCTCTGGTAATAATGAACTATTTGGGGATTACCTGGTGGTTTAGTGGTTAAGAATCTGCCTGCCAATTCAGGGCACATGGGTTCAATCCCTGGTCTGGGAAGATCCCATATGCCATGGAGCAACTAAGCCCCTGTTCCACAGCTATTGAGACTGTGCTCTAGCGCCTGCAAGTCGCCACTACTGAGCCCACACGTGGCAACTACTGAAGTCCGTGTGTCTTAGAACCCATGTTCTGCAACAAGAGAAGCCACCACAATGAGAAGTCCATGCATTGCAACTAGAGTAGCCCCTGCTCGCCGCAACTAGAGAAAAGACTGCACGTGGCAGCAAAGACTCAGTGCAGTTAAAAATAAATAAAATAATTTAAAAAATGAACTATTTGTAATTTTCTAACACATTCTGGAGGTATTAAGATATGGCCACAAATTATTTGAAACTACTCCAATTATGATGTGATGTATATGTCTCCTCTTCTTATGTTTTCTGCTAGAAATGTTGTAGAGTTCAAGAATAGCTATGTCCAGAGCTGTGAAGGATCTGAGATTTTAGATGTAATATAATAAATTATTGGAGAAGGAAATGGCAACCCACTCCAGTGTTATTGCCTGGAGAATCCCAGGGACGGGGGAGCCTGGTGGGCTGATGTCTTTGAGGTCGCAGAGTCAGACACAACTGAAGCGACTTAGCAGCAGCAGCAGCATAATAAATTATCCTGCCACAATTTCATGAATGTTTGCAGAAGACAGGAGATTCCTTGATCAGGGACAAAAAAATAAAACCCGCTCAGTCGTATCTGACTCTTTGGGACCCCATAGAATAGTCCATGGAATTTTCCAGGCCAGAATACTGGAGTGGGTAGCCGTTCCCTTCTCCAGGGGAACTTCCCAACCCAGGGATTGAACCCAGGTCTCCCACATTGCAGGTGGATTCTTCACCAGCTGAGCCACCAGGGAAGCCCAATCAGGGACAAAAGAACATATTTCTCTTGACAATAGTGGTAGCTAGAGTATCAACATTTCTGCTCCTTCTCTAAGTGCTGATTCCTACTATGTAATACAGATAGGGGTGTGTGATGCCTAAACATGAATTGGGTTGCATAACACAAGAGGAACCCCAAGCCTAAGGAACCTCTTTTTTTTTTTTTTTTAATAGAAGTCAGTAAACCTGGCTGCCCTTTGACCTGGAGAGAGACATTATCTTGATTAGACTGGATAGTAAATGAACCTGCCCTTTGCTCTGGAGGAATACACTATTGTCTTCCAAGGCTGTTTACACAAACATCCTTTAAATGATAGTATGAAACAAAGGAGTCATTTTACTGGCAAGAGGAACAGAAATCTGAGAGACCCAGGAAGATTTATCTCCTAAGAAACACATGGAGAGATCATTTACACTAGTTATTTTTCAGATCATGAGAAGGTAATTCATAAACTGAGTCTTGAAATTTATCAGTAGGCATTCACCAGGCAGGTGGTGCTACTAGGACATTTGATGATGCAGAAGCAATTTTATGCAATAGTGTAGAATGATGACTGGGAAACTGAAGATGGTTTGGCATGGATGCGGTGTAGGATGTAAGGGAGGAAAGCTTCTAGTATGAGATGATTGAAGAGGTAGGTCAGAGGTGTGCCACACTGGGTGGTACAGACTTCATCCTTTAACCAACAGGAAACCAGTGAAGGTTTTTAAGCAACTGAGGCATGTGATCAGATTTTCACGTTATGAAGATCTATCTAGCTGAGACAGAAAGGCTATTCCAGGCAAAAAGAACAACATGGACAAGATGGAGACATTAAAAGTGCCAGATAAATTGAGGAAACTATAGCAGATTTCTGAACATGATGGCCATTGCAACATTCATCAACGTGAATGTTTATTAAGAGTGTCTTAACAGCTTTCAATGAGTCACCAGTGTGCCAATTGTTAAGCTGAGGCATAACCTGGGGAAGTCTAGGGCTATGCCATGTTAAATTAGGATAAGCTAATTCATGTCTGAATAATCCACTGTGAATGAAGAGACTCAAGTTGGCAATTAGGCTTCATCTTAACTGCCTGCTTTGATTGTTTCTGATGGGCCACCTGGAATGTGATGTTATGTATTCTTAACATTCTTAGCCCAATTCTGATCTCCATTGTAAATAAGAAAATATTTACTTCGTTTTGTCTGCTATGGATAAAACAATGGCGGGTTAACAATACATTTGCTGACAGTAGGCTAGGGGATAAGGTTTGGTCAAAGTTATTACTGAGAAATAGAAACCTACACAAGGGCCAGGATCTGTAGCAGGAGTAGTTATATAACCATGGGAATGTCAGGAGCACAAATGGACAGAAGAGCACACATAAGCTGGAAACAGAAACAATTAGGCTTTAAAGCCAAGGTCTATATCTAAAGTATGAGATACGTGAGGCAACAGCAAGGTTAGGGACAGAGACGTTTCAGGTTATACCAAAGGGGTAAGTTATTGATGAAAAAATTTTTTTAAATGAGGTAACTGGAATCATCTTGCTTCAGGCCCCACAGTTTGATCCTGGCACTTGATGGTAATGGAGATGAAGGTGACTCTAGATCGTCACTGTCAGCACCTAAGAATACAGAGAATTGGTCTCCTGTGGTTGAGGGTTTTTCAATTTTTCTCAAAAGTAAGCCCTAAGTAAGTAATCTTGGTTTGCTGTATTATTTGACAATATTCATTCTTTTGGGGCTTTCTCAGTGGCTCAGCAGTAAAGAATCCACCTGCAACATAGAAGACATAGGTTCGATCCCTGGGTCGGGAAGATCCCCTGGAGAAGGGAGTGGCAACCCACTCCAGTGTTCTTGCCTGGAGAATCCCATGGACAGAGGAGCCTGGCAGGCTATAGCCATAGGGTCGCAAAGAGTCAGAGATGACTGAATTGACTTAGCATGCATACATTTATTCTGTTATAGAGGATAAGTGAAACGAAAGAGGTAGATGAAATTCATAAGGTGTGGTTTATTAGATACAGATAAAATTAATACAATGTTAATCATAGACAGTAAGTTAATTATCTATAGGACATGTTTAAGATAGATGTGGGAAAATATGGTAAAAACAATAGAAACAAAAAAAAACCCAATAATAATAGAACCAAGAGTGTCATATATACATTACATATGTGTATAAAGAGCTAAAGGAACCAAAAAGCACAAAATATTCAGGATATACTATGTAAGCATGAGGCACATAAAGTACTTGATATTCAATGTTCAATATTCAATACTGAGTACCCAATATTGAAGTTCTCAGTATTAAGTTAATCACCCATTGGTGACAGCATTCTGACCCTGTGTTACCTCTGAGCAAAAATGTCACTTACCAGGCTAGATTATGCTATATTCTTTTCTTGGGATCTCACAAGCATGTGTTGACTCTAGTCACCCTTTATCTCTGAGTTCCTCTGCTTAAACCAATCCTGGTCCTTCAAACTACACCATCAGTGGAGAAAGCTGATGTGGTGGGAAGACAAAACATGTGAATGTCATAATATTAACAGGATGCATATGGTATATTTTTCCATCCTTTCAAAACTTTAAATATGTTGCTCTATTGTCTTCTGGCTTTCATAGCATCTGACCAGAAATGTGCTGTACTGTAATTTTCATGTAATTTTTTTCTCCTTTTTCTGAGTTCAAAATTTTCTCTTAATCTCTGGATTTCAGTAATTTGAATATGATGTGTGTGTGTGTGTGTGTGTGTGTGTGTGTGTGTATTTATCCAGTTAGATGTTCTCTGAGGTTCTTGAATCTATGGCTTGATATTTCATTAATGTTGGAAAACTCTCCACCATTATATCTTCAAATATTTCTTTCGTCTCTTTTTCTCATACTTTCACAATTGAAATTGGGATTTCAATTACAAATATGTTACGCAGTTTGATATTGACCCCATAGCTCATGCATATTCTATTCTTTTTTCTCAATTTTTTTCCTCTTTGTATTTCAATTTCTATTCCTCTGTCTTCAAGTTCACACATTCCTTTCTTGGATGTTTTCAATCTAATGGTAAGTTTGTCCAAGGAATTCTTCATCTCTGTTATTGTGCTTTTCATTTCTAGTAATTCTTTCATTTGATTTTTTTTCTCATAGTTTCTATCTTTGTGCTGAAATCTTCCTTCTGTCTATGCATATTGTCTACCTTTTCACTAGAGCCTTTTAAATGTTAACTGTAGTTATTGTAAATTACTTTTTCAACAGTTCTAACATCTGGGTCATACCTGCATTTACTGTCTTCTCTGCCTCTTAACAGAGTGTTGTTTTTTTGCTTGTTAACAGAGTGTTGGTTTTTTTGCTTGTTTCTTTGTAGTAAGTTTTGATTAAAAGCTGAACACCGTAGGTAGGACAGTATCACTCATACCTGAAATTGGCCATGCCTCTTCTTTTGCCAGCCCTTTGGTGTGGGGTGTTGAGATAATCAGTTAGGAGTTGAGCTGTGCTTGAATTTTATTATTTCTATGGTTACCTTCAGTACACCTTTAGTAGAGTTTCCAATTCTTCCATCTTATCTTGTGCTTAGGCTGAGGCTGGTTTGCTGGAGAGTTTTTCTTAATACCTTCTCCATCCTCAGCTTTAGGTCTTTCCCTTGTGCCCACCCCAAAAGAGAGAGGACACCCTTCACGCTGTTGCCTTTCTCTCAGTGGTTATTTGTTGCTCAGAGCATGCTAGCCTGCTGGTGGGTTTGGGTGCTCCAATTCCATTTCAGTCTTAGGTGCTGCTTTTCTGAGTCACAGGGATGGGAACTTCTCAGCAGTCTTGCCTCACCTGCAGTGGTGTGGGAACTCTAAAGCACCAGAACATTTTCCTGCCCTCCCTCCTAAGGGCAGAAATTTGTTTGCTTGTGTGTTTCTTTCCTTCTCACAGCTGCATGGGTACCCTGTGGGTGACAGGGTTTGTTAGCTTTCTCCCAGTGACTTAAGAAGGCTTTTATTTCTCAAAGGAGAAGAAACTAGGTTGGGCTTTGGGTCTGTCAAGCAGTGGCTGCTATTTTCTTCTATCAGTTCAGCACTTTGTCTCTCCTACCTTCAGTCTTCGTTGAGGGGGCTGAGTGGCAGCCTTAGAAAAAAAAATCTACAAGCCTGTGCAACTCATTTTGTGTTGGTGGCTCGTCTGGATTATGTAGTTTTATTTCACTCCATACTCAGCTGTTGGCAGTTTAGTAACATTTTTAACTAAAGTACTCTTCTCACCAGCTTGTATGGCATCTCATCTCATATTTGCCCAAGGGTAAGCAAATCTTGTAACTAATCTCTTCTTGGATGTACCTGGTTTTGGATGGATTCTAGATCATCTGGTTGGCCTATAGCCTTAGCTTTCTAGAACATTCAAGAAGTGGTTTTTGTACAGTATCCATTTTTGTTGTTGTTGTTGTAAAGGTGGAGAAAATGCTCTTTCCATCTTTCTACATCCTAAGTGAAAGCTTGCACTCTACCCTAAGGGTATTAACCTACCCCATCTCTTTCTTCTCATTGTGTCTTTGAAATTGATTTAATAAAATATGGGGTTTGAGCATCTTAATTTGATCTGTGAGCCTCTCTGTTCCTAACATCCATGAGAGTTTGCCTGGTAAAGTGCTTCTTAGGTTATTACTACATCAAGGTAATTTCCCTCATAGCAACTATTAACTTGGTGTGGACAAGGCTCCTCCCTGTTGAAATTATTTCCTGAGAGCCTGGGGCATGTTTACTCATGAATTTATAGATGTGCTGAAGAACAATACACTTTGTTACACTTTTACACATAAAACAATTTATCGTCAAGACAATATACGAAAACACACATACATATACAAGCATGTGCACCAATGAATAACTTTTTAAATTATTTTTTTTTAAGTTTTATGTATTTACTGGCTGTTCTGGGTCTTTGTTGCTGTGCGGGCTTTTTCTCTAGTTGTGAGTGGAGGTTACCCTCTAGTTGCAGTGCGTAGGCTCCTCAATTCAGTAACTTCTCTTGTTGCGGCACACAGGCTCGAGGGCGTGTGTTGTACTTGCTTCAGTGGTTGCAGCATGTGGGCTCAGCAGTTGCAGCTCGCAGGCTCTAGAGCACAGGTTCAGTAGTTGTGGCATATGGGCTTAGCTGTTCCGCAACACATGGGATATTCCCAGATCAGAGATCGAGCTCATGTCTCCTGCATTACAGGCGGATTCTTTACCACTGACCAACCAGCGAAGCCCCATAGAACTTTTTTGGTTATAATAAATTATATTTCTGTTCTTAGTTCTCTGATTCCAGTTTCTTGAAATTAGAGAGCTATAAAAGACTTAAAGATTATTTTTTGTCCAAGTTCCTTCTTTGATGAAGAGGGCACTGAGATCCAGAGTGGAAGATAGGCATGTCTAAGGTCACAAAGCAATTAGATCTGACACCTGCCCTCTGCTCCCAGAGCCCCAGGATTTTAGGATTTAGAAAATATTAATGAATCTTTCCTAAAAAGAAAGTGAGAAAATGGCAAAAACATACAGTTGTCCTTTCATGAGTAAATAAGTTAATTTTCATTTGGCTCTACTTTACAAGAAACTTAACCAATACTTCTTCAGCGATAATGCTGAAGAAGTCCAGCAAGGTTAGATGATTCCAAATGTATGTGGGTGGATGGTTCCAGGAACAACTGTTTAACAATGTCAGGTTACTTATTTATCTCAACTCTGTCACTCTCGTATGTTGGCTGTTTATCCTTGGGCTTATTGCCAGTGGTTGCAAGATGGCTTTTGCCGCTCAAGACCCTACATCCTCACATAACCTTGTTCAGGGCAGAAGGAGGTCTCCTTGTCTTTCTCTTTTCACAATAAAGTAAAATTCTTACTGGGAGTCTCCACATCAAACTTTTTCTTCACCTCAAATCTGAACAGGTTTACATGGCCACCCATAAACTAATCATTAGCAAAAGGGACAGAGGTTATTATGGCTGAGAATCTAAATCTCAACAATGTATAGATCCATCAGGCTGACAAAAGAGCCCATCTTCCCCATGTGTTGCTTTCTTGGAGTATACTATAAACAAAGATGGGAACAGTCATTGGGAATAGCCAACAGTGCCTGATTTAATGACATTCAATAAGTAGTTACTTTGTCATTAAAAATAAATACAATGAAATAAAGGAAAGTAATGAAGTTTGGAAATAGCAGAAATTGTTCCACCAAATTTATGAACTATTTCTAAATATTCAGTTGCTACTGCTACTGCTAAGTCACTTCAGTCGTGTCCGACTCTGTGCGACCCCATAGACGGCAGCCCACCAGGCTCCCCCGTCCCTGGGATTCTCCATGCAAGAACACTGGAGTGGGTTGCCATTTCCTTCTCCAATGCATGAAAGTGAAAAGTGAAAGTGAAGTCACTCAGTCGTGTCCGACCCTCAGCGACCCCATGGACTGCAGCCTTTCCAGGCTCCTCCATCCATGGGATTTTCCAGGCAAGAGTACTGGAGTGGGGTGCCATTGCCTTCTCCGAATATTCAATTGGGGTCATCTTTTACTGTAGAATATTCAAAGAAACTATATCTGGCTGCTTCATGTTGAATATCACGAGGAGGAAAAAAGTCCAGTGATGATAAAGTGAAGATTCACATTTATGATGTGATCTCATTGTCTAATATGCTTATCGAGCGTGTGCTCAGTGATGTAGTTATGTCCGACCCTTTGTGACCTCATGGACTATAGCCCGCCAGACTCCTCTGTCCATGAAATTTTTCCAGGCAAGAATACTGGAGTGGGTAGCCATTTCCTCCGCCAGGGGATCATCTTTCCAACCCAGCAACTGAACCTGTGCCTCCTGTGTCTCCTGCATTAGCAGGCGAATTCTTTACCACTGAGCCTCCTGGGAAGCCCAATATGCCTAATACTCTCCAAAAAAAGCTTGGGAAGACTCAACAGAAGGTAAATTTAAGATGGAAGGACTGCTACAAATTCTAATGCCAAGAAATCCTCATTCCTCAGATATTAGGTTAATACATATTGTCAAGGACGATTTTCATTTATTTTCTGAGTTTACTCTCACAACGTCAAGTGCAAGTAAGACTCAAATAGAATTATTAAAACACAGAAAGAGAGAAAAGGAAATAAAGATACTACAGGCAATAGTACGTAAGTGATAGAGGAACTTCTCTATTTTCCTACCCCTACCTCTTTTCACATGGGGTTGCCTCTTTCTGGGACTTTATTTATTTATTTTTTTAATATAAATTTATTTATTTTAGTTGGAGGCTAATTACTTTAAAATATTGTATTGGTTTTGCCATACATTGACATGAATCTGCCACGGGTGCACTCTTTCTGGGACTTTAAACATAGGTGTGATAGATGTGTCAATGTGACTAGATCATGGGCTATCCAGATAACTGGTTAAACATTATTTCCAGGTGTGTTTATAGAGAAAAGAATAGCATTTGAAAGAGTAGATTGAGTAAAGATCTCCATATTGCAGGTGGGCACCATCTAACCCAGTGAGGGACTGAATAGAACAAAAAGTGGAGGAAGAAAGGATTAGCTCTCTCTACCTGACTGTTGAGCAAGGATATTCAGTCTTCTGCTCCTGATTCTCAGGCTTTCAGAGCCTGGAATCTATCATCAGCTCTCTGGCTCTCAGGCTTTTGAACAACACATCTTTGCTTTCCTGGATCTTCAGCTTGTGGATGGCAGATGATAAGTCTTCTCAATCTCCATAATTATATGGACCTGTTCTTTTTAATCAATCTTACTGCAGGTAGATAAACAGATAATATTATTGATTCCGTTTCTTTGGAGAAATTTGGCTAATATGATAGGTTATATTATTGTCATATCTAGGTTTAGTTTTTATCCCTCTCTTTACTCCTTGTGACATTGAGCAAATGTTCACAGTCAGACTAGGAGTTTCTTCCTCTGTATTCCTATGAGTGCTTGACTCAAATATTCATTAGTGTCACTTTTAATTCTAGTTGACACATATAATTATCAGACTCTATGTTTGCATTTCTATTATTAAGTTGATTTCTGAAAGAAATTCAGAAATTCCTTTAGTCATCATTTTATCCCCAGTGTCTAAAATAGTCATTAGGAAATTCAGTGAATGTTTGTAAATTGACCCATAGAACACCTACCATGCAAGTTGTTTTATGTGAGATTGTAAATGTGACTGGGTGTCATAAACTGGAAAGTCCTTCTCAGATATTGGTTATAACTATTTCAGGCTAAATTGCCTTTGGTGGAAGGGCTGAACTAGCAACATGACTTCCATTTATATCAATGATTCTATAACAAAGTAATTAACAGTAGTAATCTCTGCTGGGTGTTGAATACTTACATAGCACCATGGCTGGCACATAGTGCTCTTGGCTATGGTTACCTGCTGTATATACTAACTCTTTCTTATGCAGATCTCCAGGTCTCAAGCTTTGTATTTCTTGGCTCTGATCTTTACATCTTCCCCAGATGGACTTAGCTGTCTTCTCCCTCTAGGGACAGAAGCCTGCTTTTGTTCTTTTATTTATGCTGAGGGTCTGCTCTACCCAGGACTGAGCCTGGAACATGAGGCTGCAACTGGCTGGCTCCAATGGTCACTCCTGCTTGGGGACATCTTCAGTTATGCCCTGTCCATTGGGTCAGAAACTGTTGGGTAGTCATATAAATAAGCCAAGATTTTTTTTTTTGGGGGGGCAGAAATCGACAAGCTGATTCTAAAACTCATATGGAATTGCAAGATATCCAGAAGGGCCAAGACAATTTTGAAAATAAATAAGGAAGGAGGACTCAAAATTTAGATTTCAAAACTTACTACAAAGCTACAATAATCAAGACAGTGTGGAACTGGCATAACATATAGGTCAATGAAATACAATTGAGAGTCCAGAAAAGAGCGCTTAGATTTATGGTAAACTGGTATTACACATATACAAACATTAGTTCAAACGGACCAAAGACATAAATGTAACAATTCAAACTATAAATCTCTTAGAGGAAAAGATAGGCCCAAACCTTTGTGATCTTAGATTTTGGCAATAGTTTCTTAGATACAACACAAAAAGCACAAATGACAAAAGAAAAAATAATTGGATTTCATAAAAATTAAAACCCTTTATGCTTCAAAGGACACTATCAAATAACTGAAAAGGCAAATCACAGAACAAGAGAAGATGTTAAAACGCACACAACCCAGTGAAAAATAAGGGCAAAAGATGAGAATAGACATATCTTCAGAGAAAACATACAAGTGGCCAAAAAGCATGTGAAATGATACTCAACATCATTAGTCATTAGAGAAATGCTAATGCAGTAAAGAAATAAAAACACTGTGAGGTACTATTTCATACCTGCTTCCCTGGTGTCTCAGCTGGTAAAGAATCTGCCTGCAATGCAGAAGACCTGGGTTTGATCCCTGGGTTGGGAAGATCCCCTGGAGACGGGAACAGCTACCCCCTCCAGTATTCTGGCCTGGAGAATTCCATGGACTGTATAGTCCATGGAGTTGCAAAGAGTCAGACACGACTGAGCAACTTACTTTCAGAATAGTTACACTCAAAAATACAATAACAAATGTTGGTGAAGATGTGGAGAAGCTGGAACATGCATATTGCTGGTAGGTTTCTAAGATGGTACAGCCACTTTGGAAAACATGTTGGCAGTTTCTCAAAATGTTACACATAGATTTACTATAAAACATAGATGTTCTACTCTATATACTCAAAAGAATTGAAAATTAAGTCCATACAAAAACTTTTACACAAATACTCACGACAACATATTTATAAAAGCTAAAAAATGGAAACAATCCAAATGTCCTTCAACTAATGAACAGATAAACAGAATGTTGTGAGTCCATAAAATGGACTGCTATCCAGCAACAAGAAGGAATGAAGTACTAATACATGCTACAATGTGGATGAGCCTTGAAAACATTATGCTAACCCAAAGAAACCAGTTGTTAACTGCTTATATCATATGATCTCATTTATTTGAATTGTCCACAATAGGCAAATTCACAGAAACACAGACTAGATTAGTGGTTGCCAAGGGTTGGGGGTGGGAGTGGGGATGTGGGTGTGACTGCCAAAGGATATGAGGTTTCTTTCTGAGGTGATGAAAATGTTCCAGAATCAGATATTGGTAATGCTTACACAATTCTGTGAATATACTAAAAGACATTAAATGGTATACTTTAAAAGACAATTGTATGCTATGTGAATTATATCTCAATAAAGCTGTTATTAAAAATAAAGATTAAGCTGAGATTTACTTTCACTCCTTGGGGCACATGAATTTGTACTTCTGAAGGAACTAGCTCTGAAATGGTACTGGTTCACTAGACTTTGAGTTACTCTTCAACTGCCCCAGACATGATTCTGAGATTTCAATATACTTACTGACAAGCCTTTATCAGAATAGGTTAATGAAATATGATTTTGTCAATCAGCAATGGTATTTTGAGACTTCTGAGTGAAATAAACACTCTTAAGCTGCTCACTCTTAACACTTCAACCCATATCTAAACATTTCGATGTATTGATTACATTGGAGTTTTTTCAAATAATCTCACTAGGTCAGATATCTGGAATAACTAAGAGATTGACATGAAATAATGTTTGTATAAAAAAACTTCATCTATTTTTCAAGATTTTTTTTTGAATGTTAAAATTTTATGCTTACTACCACTTCACTATTATCCCCCCAAAGACGTCTCTCTTTCAAAAAAGAAACATAATATTAAATCATGAAAAGAAACTCGTCTCTATTTAAAAGTCCTTCAAGTAGATTTTTAAATGAAATCTTAAATTTCCCCTCTTTCCCTAAACTGTGTACTCACCAGGAGACTTGGGGGCAAAGTATAATTTTGTGGAATTCATTCTTGATATGTTCCTGGAAATTTTATCCCACTATTCAGCAAGCTTTATTTCAACACCAGAGAATATAATATCATGATTTTTATATGGAGCAAGTACAATTTGAGTCTGAAATGAATGACACTGCACATCATCAAGCCTACCTGGAAGGCTGTAACCTAAACGGTGAACCTGTTTATAGCGTATGCTAGACTCCTAATTTCTGTTTCAGTCTTCTGAGGCCTGTTGCTAAATCCCTTTCTACATTAAAAACACTAACCACACTCTCCGCTTATCTGACAGACTGCAGAACAGCGGAAAATAAAAATTCTGCTTGGATATCATGTCTTCACTGTACATACAGCCGCCACACACAATGATGGTCAGTAATGACTGAAATATGGCACTAAATACAATCCCCCCTGTGCAAATGGAATTAATTGATTTATTAGGTGCAAAATAGCCAGGTGGATTTAAGCTAATTAAGAATTTGATTGCTAATTGCCAACAAGGGGGGATTTTAAAAAAATGAGTAAGTTGAATGAGGAATATACTTGTAGTACATACAAAACTGCAAGCTGCCTCCAGCAAGGAAACAATGATAGGAATGTAGTGGTAACGTCTGTGGTGTCTGAGTAGAAACAAACCAGTCTATTCTCTCTGCAATCTGTGAATGTTTCTGGTAGTATCACCTCCCCTTAGTAGATACCCACAGGAGAACTAGATAAGACTTGGAAAAAACCATGCAACGAAGGATTCTCAAAAAGATAGTCAGACGTATAAACTATGAAACAATAATAAATCAGGATGACCTGTGCTACTAAAGGAAAGATATGAAGTATAAAATAGTACACTATATATTTTTGTAGTCATCCATTTATCCATCCCATATATTCATCTAACCATTCCATTCAAAGTGTGTTGAGTATTTTATGTACTTTATATCCTACTTCTTTACTTGATACTATATCTTGAGGATGTCAACAAGTATACACTGCTATATTTAAAATGGATAACCAACAGAAACCTATTGTATAGCACATGGAACCTATTGTATGGCACATGGAACTCTGCTCAGTGTTACATGCCAGCCTGGATGTGAAGGGAATTTGTGGGAGAATGGATATATATATATATATATATACATACACATAAGCTGAATCCCTTCACTGTTCACCTGAAACTATCACAACATTGTTAATCATCTATACCCCAATACAAAATGTTTTATATGTTAAAAAATTAAATAAAAATTTTTAAAAAGCACATCATAATTCTTTTCAATTATTTGTTTAGCATTATTACGTGCTGGGCAATATGCTAAGTACCTCAGAGGCATACTCATTTTTAATTTGAGCAAAAGCTACAGATGCAGAAACTGAAGCTTAGACATGTTAAATAATTTGCCCAAGAGCATGAATCTGGTTGAACTGATATTCAAACACAAGCAGTCTCTCTCCAGTGCTCTTGTGCTTAATTATTACCCCACAATGCCTTTCCATAAATCTTTTTAATGACTATATCAGATTTCGGTATTTTAGTGTGTTATATTCCATGTCATTATTCCCCTATTTTTAGACGCCTAGGTTGCTTCTTTTTGTCATTAAGTAAATAATGCTGTCATAAACATACTTGGGTATCAATTTATTCACTTCTCTGATTATTTGTTGCCCATTTACATATATATATCCTTTGGAGGAAAGTCAATTTAGATGCTTTGCTTATTTTTAAATGGGGTTACTTGTCTTTTTATCATTGAGTTGTAAAAGTTCTTTATGTATTTTAGAGGCAAGTTTCTTAGCAGATATATGTTCTGCACATATTTTGTCCCTTTCTAGGTATTGTCTTTTCACTTTCTTTACAGCCTTCTGAAGTACTTCAAGAGTTTCATGTTTTATCTTAGGTCTTTGATCCATTTTGCATTAACTTTTGTATACAGTGTGAGATAGGGGTCCAACCTCATCCTCTTACACATGGTTGTTCTGGTACTATTTGTTGAAAAACTCTTGGCATCCTGCATTAAATCAATTGACCATAGATGCATGGATTTATTTTTGGACTCTCTACTTTGTTCCATTAACCTACGTTTATCTTTATGTCAGTACTTCATTGTTTTGATTGTTTTTGCTTTGTAGTAAGTTTTAAAATTGTAAAATGTGAACTCTTCTACTTTGTTCTTCTTTTCCAAGACTGTTTTGGTTATTCTTCGGTTTCCATACGAATTTCAGGGTTGGTTTGCCAATTTATACAAAGAAGTCAGCTGCTATTCTGGTAAGTATTATGTTGGATATGTAGATTAATTTGAGTAAAATTGCCATCTTAACAATACGTAGTCTCCTAATGTATGAATATAAACTGTTTTTCTATTTATTAGGTTATTTCTAACTTTTTCCGACAATGTTTTATCATTTTCGAAGTACATGTTTTGTAACTCTTTGGTTAAGTTTATTCCTAAGTGCTTTATTCTTTTTGATGCTATTGTAATTAGAATTCTTACTTTCACTTTTGAATTTTTCATTGTACATTCTCAGAAATACAACTGATTTTTGAATGTTGATTTTGCTGGATTCCTTTTGCAAACTTGCTGAACCCTTTTATTAATTATGATAGTCTTTTAGTGGATTCCTTACATTATTCTATATGCAAGATCATGCCATCTGTGAATGGAGATAGCTTTACTCCTTTTTCAATCTGCATACATTTTATTTAATTTTCTTGCACAAGTGTCCTGGCTAGGACCTCTAGTACTTTGTTAAATGGCAGTGGCAAAAGTGAACACTGTTATCTTGCTCCCAATGTTAAGGGGAAAGTATCAAGTTTCTCATTATTAAGTAGGATGTAAGTTGTGGATTTTTCAGAGATGCCTTTATCATGTTAAGTTCCGTTTTCATCCTAGTTTGTTGAATTTTTTTTTTATCATAAAAGGATGTTGGAATTTGTCAAATGCTTTTTCTGTGTTTAATGAAACCATGTGATTTATTTTTATTCTATTGATATGGTGTATTATATTAGTTGATTTTTCAATGGTAAACCAACCTTACATTACTGCTATAAATCTCACTTGGTCATAATGTGTAACTTTTTAAATATACTGCTGAATTTGGTTTGGTAATATTTTGTTGAGGATTTTTATATCTATATTCATAAGAGATATTGGTGTTTAGTTCTTTTCTTATGTGGTATCTTTTTCTACTCCTGCAATTGGGGTAATATTGGCCTTATAGAATGAGTTGGGAAGTGTTTTTTCCTCTCTAATTTTTGGAATGGTTAATAAAGAATTTATGTTCTTTAAATATTCACCTGTGAAGCCATCCAATTCATTATTTAGCTAAGATATCTAGAAGTGGAATTACAGTGTCAAAAATAGAAATATATTCAAAACTCTTTACACATATTGCTAAATTGCTTTCCTGGGTAGGGAGTGCCAATTTAAACTTCCACCAGCACTAAAATGAGTTACACATAGTTTGCCAACAGGAGGCTCTCACTATATGCTAATTTTAATTTTATTGGACACTGGTTCTTACCAGCCCTGGAAAACAATATTTGTGAGTATGCAAATCAAATAGTTGTTCTCAATACTAGTACCATTTTTAAAAGACTGGATCTCTTATAGTAATTGACATTTCTATGGTTTGCTATACTGATTTTAGACCAGTCTCAACCACAATGAACTTTATATTCCCTAGATCCAGCATATTTTAGAGTTCAATGAGTAATAAAGACCTATATCTGCCTAATACTTTTACACTGTAAAGAGTCTTCTCACCTATAGTATAGATTTCTTAAAGTGTAGGAAGCATTTATATGATATGCTGAATGTGAATCTGGTTACGAGCTTCTTCAGTTCGTTTTGCTGTTATTATTAACAAAATGGGATACAAGATGTATGACTTTAATAATTATGAATATTAACAAAAATACTTTGCAGATTCTTGTATCATACTTGTCATATATGAGATTTTATGTTTGTATTCATACCTTCATGAGTAGTCTGAATTCATTTCCCATATGGATGAATTTATACACCTACTATAGTTTTTTTCCCTTTTACTCTCCAGATTTATTGAGATATAACTGACATAGAACATTTTGAAAGTTTAATGTATATGAGGTTATGATTTGATACCTACTTATATTTAATCTTGATTGAATTCTGAGAAGTTTCTGCTCAATTGAGACACTAGAAATAAACATAAAATGTGGCCCTTAACTGTGTACTGTAGCCACATCTGACTTGTGTATCTGATCCACTAACCTTAGAGCTCATACTCCTCTTGATATACTTTCTTAACTGATGGAGGCTCCTCCTCTTCATGAATTGTCCTGGATTTTGTCACCCTCTGTCTACTTAAACACTTGGTCCATTTTAAACCTGCCAGGTCCAAGTCAATGTTTTCCATCTCTGGGGTTTGTTTCTTATAGTACGAGGGAAAACAACTCATAATAATGTAAGACATATTCCATACAGGTTGAGCCCAGTGATGGTTTAGACAACCAGTTAAATTCTTTAATTACTTTGGTTGCACAAGCTTATACTACTTAAAATGGCATCCCAGGCACTAGTCATTATAAGTTTTGCTTCATTACATTTGAGTATCTTATTTTCCTTCTTCTCTTTTATTGCCTTTCACTTTAGTGTTGTTTATAGCCCTTCTGGGCTCACTTGTTTCTTTATTTAAGAGTTCACTGGGTTTGAATCTGATCTTATCTTCAGTGTCACCACCTTCCCACCTCTTGCTGGTTGATTTAATAGTCACAGTGACATTATCTCCAATTCTCTTGTGAGTGAATTCACATCCAACTTAGAATGAGATACTGCATGAATTATACACAAAATATTGCCAATTTAAGTGGCAGAAAAGGTTAAATTCTGGATTTCTTCTTTCATGACTAATTCCTCACCTCTCCTGTCCCATTTCTGTGTGTGTGTGTGTGTATTTTGAAGTCCCATGGGTTTCATAGAATTTACTGAACATATGCAATTTTCTCTCCTAACTTTGTTGTTGTTGTTATTTAGTCGTGTCTGACCCTTTTGTGAGCTTAGGGACTGTAGTTCATCAGGCTCCTCTGTCCATGGGTTTTCCCAGGCAAGAATACTGGAGCAGGTTGCCACTTCCTTCTCCAGAGGATCTCCCTGACCCAGGGATTGAATCTGCATCTCCTACATTGGCAGGTGGATTCCCTACCACTGAGCCACCAGGGCAGCCCCTCCTAAAGTTTAGTGTTCTTCAATTTAAATACTGAAGATAAAATGACTTCATATTTATTTTCAAACATAACTGTTTCTGAAGCCTGTGGCTTCTCTCTCACATTCATTAAAGAGTTCACTGGGGACATGGGCCTGAACTTTTACATCACATGAAGGTGCCAAGCACATTACAGATATGCTTAGAGTGTGTGCACATCCAATTTCTTAGCTAAGTTGTTTTGGTTGGAAGTAAGAGAAACTAACTGTTTCAACAGTAAAGGAGATTTATTGGAAGGATGTGGGAGAATCTTAAAGAACTCAAAGACAGCTGACCTGCCCAGAGACTGAACAGAGAACCTGGAGAGCCACCAGGCACTAATGCAAGCAAGCCGACCCTATACTCCTTAACTCAACTGCTCTCTCTTCATCTCCAGGTCAGCTGTCTCTGGTTTTCTGGGTACATGATAGAAGAGGCTCACTCTAAAGGTGCTGAATTGCTCCATCTTACTCCTGTTTCCAGATCTCTAAGAAAAGAATTAAAGTGACCAATTTGGATCCTGTGTTCAACCCTGGTCCAGTCATCTGTGACTAGCTGTCCATAGCAGGCTGTGAGTAGGAACAGGTGAAGTAGTTCCCAATAAAATGGTGTCATAGAAGCTAGACGCACAACCCTGCAGTTTGTTTAGTGTACTTTTTAGGTGCCAATTCATGAATTAATGAAGGTAACCTTTAACAGACAATAAGCCATATCTGGTCTCCTTCACAAATGTATATAAGGTCAAGGCTTCATCAGTATGATGGTGTTTGTTCTCTTAATTGGATTTCATCTGCCATGTTCGCATTTATCCACATACCCTCTTGGGCTCATCTTTTTATGCCTTTATATTCCCTTTCCAGATATAAGGAAATCATAAATCATTTGCAAAATTTTCTGATTCATTCATTCCTGGATAGAGAGAAGTAGAAGGAATAGAACTGCCCTAGTGAGATTCAGTTTCATGCTCTTCAAAGTTGATGTGGGTATTATTTCTCCAATAGCATTCTTAATGTTCTCAATTATACCAGCTGTTGTGATTTTCCTTACTAACATGGTCTTTAGTGAATTGCACTCCCTGGCTGGTTACAGCACATCTGTGTGACAATGGAAAATTTTCCGTAACTGTGTAATTGGTTTTGAATTTTGAGATAGTGTTTCTGAAGATGTGTCTATCTAGAATCTGGTGATAGAAAGGTCTATGTCCCTCTGTGATCTGTTTCTAAAACAATGTTTTATATTCACTTATGCATTAATCTTTATTACTAGACTTAAAATGAACACAGCACTGTATGAACTAATAAAAAACTGGAAAACTCTTCTACAGCCTGCTTACAAATTTTAAAAAATGGAAACCTTAAGATAAGAGTTTGAAAGATAAAGGACATGTCATGGAGGTCAAGATAGGAGACTTTAAAAGAGGAAGAGTCCAAGGCTATCAAAGAAAGGGTTGTTGTATTTGACTTAAAGTAGCACTTAAAGTGCACTTAGAGTAGGTAATTTTTAATTATTTTAACAAACGTATTTTTGCTCTCCACTTTTCTTTTGTTTGGGCCATTGCTCATATTTAACTCTCTTATTGAATACTTTTGAAATGCTAATTATTTACTCATCAATTATTTCATTAGTATGTGTTCAGGGGAGTAGGACCTGGGGCAAGAGGAAAAATGGAGACCTACACATTATATGCCTGAGCATTTAATTTAAAATTCCAAATTAAGCTTAACATTTTTTAAAGTTAACATTTTAGTTTATTTCAAATGTATTTTACAGAAAAGTTTTAACTTATTTAAATTTTATTAAAATTTTTATAAAAACAAAACTGTTCTCAGTCTTAGCTTTCTATATTCATTTCACTGATAATGTAATCAGTATCATATTTCACACATGTAAACTGTTGCAAATACTCTGTGCTACATTTGTTGTTATCGCCAGAATTCTCTAGAACCATGAAGTTTAACTGAAAGTGAAGACAGTGTTTAGATGTATGGCACTAATGGGAAAGAAGCACTTTCTTATGCACCAATTTATTGAATTCATGCTATTTCAGAGGGATGTGACAATTCAATTACTTTGCCTCTTCTCATAAGCATTTTCACCTCCCAAATCTTCCTGTGTTCTGAAGTAAAGTTGCTCTCTGTAGTCAAAAGATACACAATGCTCAAACCATCAGGGTTTTTGGACACAGTTACCCACTCCAGTATTCTTGGGGCTTCCCTGGTAGCTCAGATAGCAAAGAATCTGCCTGCAATGCAGGAGACCCAGGTTCAATCCCTGGGTCAGGAAGATACCCTGGAGAAGGGAATGGCAACTCAATCCATATTCTTGCCTGTGGAATCCCATGAACAGAGGACTCCTGGTGGGCTATAGTCCTTGGGGTCACAGAGTCAGACATGTCTGAGCGACTTTCATTTCCCACCTTTTGTTTCATAAAGATTTAGGAAAAGAGATGTGAAGAAGCATATCTCTGGACCATAGTGGTATTAATTCCAAAGGGAAGATGGCAGATATTTACAGTTTTAGATTAGACAGAGTCAGTGCTGAGAGCCAGATCTTCTTGACTATATTTCTGTGTGTATCTTTGGGATATACGGAACCCAGCACAGGGACTCCCCTTGCTCAAGTCCAAGGAGCAGTCCTGGCAAGAGAGGAAACAATAGAACAGTTAGAAGATAAGCGTAGGTTGGACATTTCCTACTGGAAGGTAAGTTCAGTAAGGACACCAATTTCTCTATATCTCTATATCCTTCTGCATTCAAAGCTGAGAATAGTGTCAGGCACATGGTAGATATTCAAGAAACATTTGTTATGTGAATGCATTGGTAGTGAATAACTTGACCATTCCAAACACCCAGAGGGGTAGCCATTCAGCTACAATATCTTTCAATGCCACTGAAACAGAGCAGGACCCTATGGTCCTTCCCCTTAGCATGTCTTCTGCCTTTTGTCAGGGAAAAACTTTGGCCAAAGAACAAGTTTCAACAAAGAAGTGAGAAAATGCCAAAAAGACTAAATCATTAAGCATAGTCAAGGAATTTTAGTTCCTCTTGATAGGCTATAGATAATAATCTGAGCCATATCCCATGAGCTGTCTTGTAGAAACCGAAATCTCCACCAGGTGGATGAAGTTAACTACATGATGATCAGACTGTAGCCATGACATAAGCTGTCACAATTCTGAGAACTGGCCTCAAGGAAATGGACACAAACCGACCCTGGAACTGAAGATTAATTATATTTAAAACAAGCCAGATAACTCCAGTCAGACCATCACATGACCAGTTTCAAGATGACTGTCAGAGTTGACTGTGCTGCTTCTGCATGTAGCCCCTTACCTCCATCTACAGAAGCTCTTGCCCACTGATTATCAGTTGTGGGGAGTCAGCCTTTGGACTGGAGTCCAACCCTGGCCAACTCCCGCCAGTTGCCAGCATTCAAAATAAAGCAAACTTTCCATTCCACCAAACTTGCCTCTTTTTTTTTTTAAATCACCTATTTTAATATTTATTTATTTGGCTATACCGGGTCTTAGTCGTGGCATTTAATATGTTTAGTTGCAGCATGTGGGATCTAGTTCCCTGACCAGGGATGGAACCCAGGCCCCCTGCATTGGGAGTGTGGACCTTTAGCCACTGGACCACCAGTGAAGTCTCAGACTTTGCCTCTATTGGCTGTTGAGCCATAAGTAGCTGGATCCCTCGTTCGGTTGCACCATGACACTTCACTTTTAAATAAAATGGTTGTTAAATGACTCTTCTACGAATTCTCTTGACCATATTAAGATGCCAAAAATGAGTCATTTATGTACCTCAGTTTAACTCACAACTTAAGTGTAGAAGTTTTTCCAGGCATCACATAAGCTAGATACTACACTATACACCATGTGTTTCTTTGACTTCAGCCAATGTATTTAGTGATGCTGCTAGCATTGTCAGGAGAGCCTCAGAAGGGACTATGAGAAAGGTGCCACAGAAGCAGGCCGTGCTCTGCATTTGCAAGTAGGGAACTGCTCGGTTGTTTCTCTGCAGGGACAACAGTATTGTTTTTAATTGTCTATTTTAATAGGCCTGAATAAAATAGTCTTCTGTTTTATTTGATCTGCATGTCCCCTAGTGGGATTTCTTCCTGCCTTTTGCCTTCATTTTTTTTTTTTAAACCACTGTGACAGTTTCCTATTTAGACATTTAGTTCTTTGGAAGAGGGCTCTTGATTATCAATGGCAGTGACTGTTGCTCCCTCTACTGATGTTCAATAGTGGTAGGACCTGACCTCTGGGATACTTAGCCAAAAAAAAAAGAAAAGTTGAGTTTTGGGAGTCTGGGGTCTGCAATGAATGAAATTTCATGAGAGCAAATAGTAACAACAGAATCAAGCACATGTTTGATTTAATCAATTAAAAGAATCCGGACTGATTTTTTTTAAATGTTCCTGCTGCTAAGTTGCTTCAGTCGTGTCCGACTCTGTGCGACCCCAGAGATGGCAGCCCACCAGGCTCCCCCGCCCCTGGGATTCTCCAGGCTAGAACACTGGAGTGGGTTGCCATTTCCTTCTCCAATGCATGAAAGTGAAAAGTGAAAGTGAAGTCTCTCAGTCGTGTCCGACTCATCGCAACCCCATGGACTGTAGCCTACCAGACTCCTCCGTTCATGGGATTTTCCAGGCAAGAGTACTGGAGTGGGGTGCCATTGCCTTAGGTATGCTCATAGGCATCCAGGATTAACCCTAGTTTAACCACACCCAATCACTACTAAATGGATACCTTTTGAAAAAGATAGGACCATATTAGAATGACCTTTTGGTGAGACAGTGTTCTCCTAGGAGAAGGAACTGGCCAAGGTGGGGTGATGCAATAAAACATGATCAGGGCTTTGAGGGAGGAGATGTGAGTTTTAGCACCAGTTCTGCCACTACGGGAGTTTGCAACTTTTGTCAAATTATGCAGTTCTTTGTCTATAATCATAAGCAAGTTGAACTAAGGTCCTCCTTGCTTCTACCTCTGTGACTGCTGGCAAAGCATTCCTGGTTGGCTACATATGCCGCACTTCTGTTTTCATATTAGATTTTATCTTCTGCTTTGCATCTCTTTTTATGTATTTGAAAAGATTTATGTTCCTTCTTTATTTGAAGTTTGAGATGACTCCACTGAAGAATGAGCCTGTGTAACTGAATGTACATAGCCCATGTGAACCTGGCTAAGAAATGGGTAAAAATGAACAGGTTAGTTTTGCAAAACTCTTTGATGGATTCATTCTCTTTTCTGCATTTTTGTTATCCATACTGTACTTTGCTATTCAAATAAGGGGTCCCCTCTTAGAAAGACAAAGCCAGGAAGCTGTAAAGAAAACTGAAGACAGGGAAGTTATCTTTGGGACTGGCACCTGCTACCTTTGGGACCAGTCTGCTACCTTCTCCCTTATAGACTTCCTTTAGGGTCCAAGTTCTTTAAGCTGTTTTGTACTCTAGTCAACTGTTCCTACCTCTCCACCTGGGCCTAATATCTTTACATTATGTTGTGCTCCAAGATTCCTCAAGCAAGTTGAATGACAACAAGTAATAATGTTAAAAATGTATCTTGCTACTCTGTCTGGTTTTGGCAGCTTTAGACACATGTCCAGGTTTAGCCACCCCTCCTGGACAGAATAATTGGTTTAGGGATAGACATGTGTGCCAAGAAGGAAAAATCAGACTCCTCCCTGTCAATTTTGCCAGAGAGGAAAAAGGCATGCTTTCTTTTCACTGAGATGCCAGGTATAAGGATGCCAACAAGAATATAAGGTCTTTGAGGGCAGGAAGTATGTCTAATTCATATTTGTACTACTTCATTTCTACTCAGTAAGTATTTGCAGAATGAATAAATAAAGAACAATTTCCAGTGCCAGACCAGGTGAGCCTGGGATTAAAGGAAACATCCATTTACACAAACAAAGCAACTCTAAGAGTATACATAGTGTTGGCCTGGCTTATTTCCTTGAAGGAAGAGACTCATTTTCATCTAATCTATTCTCCTATGCTACTTGCATTAATCCTCTATACATACTCTCTCAAGTTGGCAAGAGAGACACTTTAAAAATCTCCTGGCGTGATGGGGTGAATGGGCAAATTCCATCTTTATTCCTGGACTTTCTTATAACTGCTTCTGGTTCATTTTGCTTCTTCACAATCCTTGGCTTCCTGCCTCCCTGATCCTCTGCTTTGGCTTCCACAGCTCAGTTCCTGTGTTCAGCCTGATCTTCTGATTTATATCTTGGTTCTAGCCACCACTCCCCCACCTGATGTTTTATGCTTTTTGGCTTCACAGTACATGGCCAAGTGTAAGAAGTGCCCTTTCCCCATGCCCCACAATGGTCCTAAGGGGCCCATGCAGCCTTAGCCTAGCTCCCACCCAAAACAGAAAAAGGATCCATCAGAACCCTAAATTCCCATGTGAGGCCTCTGCTCACTGAGAAGTAGCATTCCAACTTTGTTAGTCACCTGTATTGGATTTTATGAACGGAACGGATGTACTGGTTTCATCCTGCACTGCTGGTGTAAGATGGGTTAACCTTAATAAACATGTTGGTGTGTTGTAAATATGTATGACTTAGAAACTATGAGTTTACCAAGTTATATTGAATCATTCATCTGGAGCACAGCTGAAGGGGTTAATTTAAAACAGCTGCATCTAATCGGTACTAGCCTATACTTTCCTTTGAAGACCAAATAGGAAAGACTGTACCCTTCAAAAACAAAGACAGGACTCAGATGGAGAGAAGAGTTTTCCAGAAACCAGGATGAGTCTGAGCAGAGTCTGGATGCTCTGAGCATCAGATCTACTAAATAAAGGGGGTTGTATTTAAATATACAAGTCATCCAAATGTGGCATTAAGCAAAAAGAATACATAAAGTGTAAAGCTTGATTAATTATATAAATTATGAACGGTGTACCTTTTCTATTTAAAATATTCACCTTTTGTACTTTCTATAACTTGGTACTCCTTATCTCCTGCTGCTGCTGCTAAGTTGCTTTAGTCGACCCCATGGACTGCAGCCTACCAGGCTCCTCCACCCATGGGATTTTCCAGGCAAGAGTACTGGAGTGGGGTGCCATTGCCTTCTCCGACTCCTTATCTTACCTATATTTAAAAGTTAATTTGGAAAAATATGAATTAACTGAAATGAAAATGATAGTTTTTTTCCTTAAACTAAAATGTGCATCTATTTTTTCTATGAGTAGAAAATACTGAAATTACTAATTATAATAATTATATGCCATCATTCATGCATGCTAAGTCACTTCAGTTGTGTCTGACTCTTTGCGGCCCTATAGACTGTAGCCTACCAGGCTCCTCTGTCCAGGGGATTCTCTAGGCAAGAATATTGGAATGGATTGCCATGCCCTCCTCCAGGAGGGTCTTCCCAATCCAGGGATCGAACCCAAGTCTCCTACGTCTCCGCAATGGCAGGTAGATTTTTTACCACTAGCGCCACCTAGGAAGGCCATATGCCATCATATCAAAGTATAAATGTATTATCTTGATATTTCTCAGTTTTTCATCCACAAGGCATTAAGAACCTGTGCTTTGTTATAATACCCAAGCAAAGAAATGCCATATGGTTTTCTGTATGTCTTCCTCTGCAGCTTATGTTGCCATTTCCACTGCTTCTTGCCTAGGGAAGCCAAGTCCAGGGTGTTCATGTTGCTGTGGTTACTGATGGAACCAAAGCTGATCCCATTTACAGGCTGCCTAGTGACCCATGAAATCATGGCACTTGCTTGAGGAATCTCACAGCCTAACTTTAGCAAATAGTGTTTCTAAATAACTTTAGAAACCAATGGTTTCTGTAAGATTTGGGGCTAGAGAATATGTAGAGAATTATCTAGTTTGGTATGAGAGAAGAATGACCCATTGAGAGAAATATAAAAGCTCTATGGCCAAAAGAGAGTCAAGATACCAAGAGCTCCCCAAGAAGAGGAAAATGGTAAAAATGCTGGAAAGAAAAGAAGAGAAAAAAAGAAGAAAATAAAAATGATGCAGTGAATCCCAGATTTTTCCTAAGAGAAACACTTTTTCAAATGTATTTATTTTTCCTGAGTAAAAGCTAGGAATTTATTCTTTTGAAAGAAATGTACAGCTTAAAAATCACATCCAGTTTTTTAACAGTGGTTAAAACTTTTTTGATAGGCAATACTAATTATATTAATATATCATGGTGATATATAGTATGCTAATGTATAATATCTGCTTCCCAGGTGGCTCACTGGTAAAGAATCTGCCTGCCTATGCAGGAGACGCCGATCCCTGGGTCAGGAAGATCCCTAAAGAAGGCAATGGCAACCTACTCCAGTATTCTTGCTTGGAAAATTACATGGGTGGAGGAGCCTGGCAGGCTACAGTCCATGGGCTTGGAAAGAGTCAGACATGAGTCAGCAAATGAGCATGCACATGCGTGCCTTGATTTTCACAACCTTCTTGACAGCAAATGAGCCTTTAAGGTTGTCTATGCTGCTGCTGCTGCTGCTAAGTCGCTTCAGTTGTGTCCGACTCTGTACGACCCCATAGACGGCAGCCCACCAGGCTCCCCCAACCCTGGGATTCTCCAGGCAAGAACACTGGAGTGGGTTGCCATTTCCTTCTCCAATGCATGAAAGTGAAAAGTGAAAGTGAAGTCGCTCAGTCGTGTCTGACTCTAGCGACCCCATGGATTGCAGCCTTCCAGGCTCCTCCGTCCATGGGATTTTCTAGGCAAGAGTACTGGAGTGCGGTGCCATTGCCTTCTCCAAGGTTGTCTATAGAAATCCGTTTCTTGTAATCAAGAGATCCTTCTATTTCCTTGCTGCTTAGTGTGGTCCACAGACCAAAGTGTTGACTTCAACCATTAGAAGCTTCTTAGAAAATATAGCATCTAAGGTTCCACCCTGGACCCACTGAGTAGAAACTGCCTTTCAGTGAGGTGCTCAGAGAATTCATGTTCACATTTTAGGTTTGAGAAGCTTCATTCTAGTACTCCTCGTGTAGCAGACTTCTGTTACTCCTCAACATTCTTTCTCTCTTCCAAAATACAGCTGATCTTTGAGCAACATGTGTTTAGGGGTGGTGAACTTCCAAGTAGTTAAAAAAATCTGCTAATAACTTATAGCTGGCCTTTCTATATATGTGGTTCCTCCACATATGCGGCTCCTCTGGTGCCTCGACATCTGTGAATCCAACCAACCGCAGATCCTGTTAAAGGCCAATACTACTGAAGAAAACATCCTGGTACAAGTGGACACGTGCAGTTCAAACCCGTGTTGCTCAAGGGCCCACTGTAATAGAATCTTGGTCACATTGGTGAGTCCTCAGCTCCACATTTACCTGTCTCCCTTACAGGTAGGAGAGACTACATTCTGGCCACTGGGATGACTGGAAGAGTTTGGGAGCCACTCCCAAGTCTTGCCTTTACAATGGCTTTGAGGTGGGAAGAATTATGGCAACCACTTTGGACCCACAAGTGGAAGTCATAAATTATAGATTTCAGAGCCACATATAGCACACAGCTGTCCACCTACTTGTGGATGGTTGAGAGAGAAACAAACATCTTTTTCATTTTAATCATTGTAAGTGTGGTACCTTTAGATCCGCAGCATACCACGTACACTCACCCATAGAATAGAATTAACAGAGCTGATGAGCGAGTGAAATTTTTATAGAATTAAATGTTTATCTCCTCAATAGTGCCAGGAACACACTTGAATCTGTCTGGTTTCACTACCTACATTGAAATGGGCATGAAATAATTAAAAAGCAAATCCCTAATCAGAGTGGGAATGTAGCTGAGAAATTAACTGTAGAATATTTCTTTTTTGGTTAATGGGCAAAGATGATCTGATATTAGTACTCATTCAGAGGTTGTTTCTTTCCTGTAAGAAGCTGGGATTGTGAATAAACCCCCATCCAGCTGAGATTAGTTGAATTTTTAGGTCACTGTAGGAGACTAGTCGGAGAGGGCGATGGCACCCCACTCCAGTACTCTTGCCTGGAAAATCCCATGGACAGAGGAGCCTGGTGGGCTGCAGTCCATGGGGTCACTAAGAGTTGGACAGGACTGAGAGACTTCAGACTTCACTTTCACTTTTCACTTTCATGCATTGGAGAAGGAAGTGGCAACCCACTCCAGTGTTCTTGCCTGGAGAATCCCAGGGACGGAGAAGCCTGGTAGGAGGCCGTCTATGGGGTCTCACAGAGTCGGACACGACTGAAGTTACTTAGCAGCAGCAGCAGGAGACTAGTTATGCAGGATACGCATTACACGAACAGCCCACCTCTTGGATTTACGTAAATCCCCAACTTAACAAATCGGAACAGAAATAAAGCCAATCATTTTAAATATGAAATTTCAGTAATGTTAGTCAGAGACTACTCAGTAAGTCATGACCACTGTATTACAAGGAAACAACCAAATCCTCATGGGATTTGGAGCATTTTGAGACACAGAATTGCTGAATTACTCGGAATCAGGATGACAAAACAAAAACTCACACCAGACTTGGCATGGAGTTGTTTTCTTAATCATTCTTGCCCAAAATTTTGATTAATGTTTTAGTGTAGAGGAACAAGAGGTGAAATAACAGATATAAACTCTAATTTTTATACATCTTGATTGTATTTTGTGGCTTTTGTATATTTGTGTTCCAGACCCATTAAACATCACTCCTTAGCCTCAGTCCTATGTGCTTGGGACACATACTCATTTGTCTCTACTGGAAGAGCCCAGCAAAGGTGGAGTCAGAGAATACTACAAAGGAAATGACAACTGTAGTTCTCCTTTCCTGGTTCCTTCCTGAGGCCTTCTTCTCCATTAAACTCCTCATCAAATACCTTAATCTCCCTAAAATAGTTGATCTCTACATAATCTATTCCCTGCTGTGTCACCTTCCAATTTAAATTTTCTCATTCTTTTTCTTTGTCCAGTTTTCTTTAATAGTGCACTGAAGCTGTAGGAAGAAGTGGGGAATAAAGCATCCTTCCCCCTCTAGATCAGGTCATTTTATTGCCCCTTTTCAGGTTCCCAGGTATGAAGATGAGATCTGTTTCTGGCTAAAACAGACTAAAACTTATTTTTAATTTTCATTCCTCGATACCCTGGTCTAAAGTCAGACTCAGTCATTTATGATTGCACGTGTCTCTAATTCAATGGCAATTTTTCTCCTACCTTTGGAACTGATGGCTAAGGTACGACAAAAATAACAACTGACTTCTATACCATATATCACAGTTTATCAAATGCTCTTTCGTGGATCTTCTCTTTGGATCCTCACAATTATCCTGTGAGACAAATATGGTATTAAGATTTTTCACAGATGTATCAATTGAGTGCCCAGATAGGCAATTTACCCGACACAAAGCTAGAAACTCAAGCTGAGGTGGTTTTGTCTCAGTCCCAAACTCTCCATTCTCCTGCCTCATGTGACTGTGATCATTCCCAGTATGATCACCGTCTCCAAGGCAGTCATCAGTTTCTGAGTCCCTTTCTACACTCCTGACTTAGAGGGCTAAGAATACCATCTCATTTAATTTCCATAATAGCACATAGGGTCCTTTTTCAATTAGGAAAATTGTGAGCTTCCAGCAGCAGGAGTGCCCACTAACAGTGGCTTAACCCGGCAGTCCCCAAACTTTTTGACACCAGGGACGAGTTTCATGGGAGACGATTTTTCCATGGACTAGGGGGTAGAGGGGATGGCTTGGGGATGGTTCAAGCACATTAGATTTATTATGTACTTTATTTCTATTATTATTACATCAGCTCCACCTCAGAGGATCAGTCATTAGATCCTGGAGGTTGGGGACCCTTAGCTTAGACAATCAGGGACGTGTTCTCACATGAAAGTCCAGAAGGAGGAGAGTTTGAGTATTGTTTCAGTAACTAATTGGTCTCAGGGCTCTAGCTTGAGTCTCCTGCTGTTCCATTCATGATTGTATGATGACCACAAGAGCCAAGATCATTGTGTCATCCCATGATTGCCTCCAAAATCCAAAATTAGGAACCAGGACAAGAGTTTTCTCCTCTCAAGCTTCCGCTTTAAAGGAAGCTCCCCAGTTAACTTTCATCTCATTGGTCAGCCATGGTTATCCCTAGACCCTGGGCCTATTTTCCCTGAGATCAAGAAATCTCTGCCAAGCACTAAACAAAATTCGCGTTCCATTCAGGGCCTCCTTGGGCAAAGGTGCAGGTGCCTTGCAGAAGCTGCAATACATCTTACTCTCTGTATAGCCAACTTGTCAAGCTATGTGGCCCAACTTTTCCAGTCCAGAGGAAGGGGGACCCCTCTGGTTTGTCTGCCTATTGGGTTGCGTTTTCATAAATCGCTGGAAGGCCCAGTACCAGTTAAAAGTGGCTCTGGCATGTTAATGAGAAGACATAGTGGAATTTTTGCATTTAGTGGGCATGCAATGGAGTCTGACACTGCAAGTTATTAATCAACCCATTTTAAAGATGAGGAAACCAAGGCATGGGGAAATTAAATTATTTGCCAAGAATACAGAGCAGCTAACTCAAAGTCAAACTTGAAAATGAGTTTTGCCTGACTCTGAAACCTAGATTCCCATCACCAATATAACTACTTTTCTTAAATAAAGCCTAATATTAGCCCTGCAAATTGACACAGGCTTATAGTCCTTCAGTTCAGTTCAGTTCAGTCGCTTAGTCATGTCCGACTCTTTGCGACCCCATGAATTGCAGCACACCAGGCCTCCCTGTCCATCACCAACTCCCGGAGTTCATTCAGACTCACGTCTATCGAGTCAGTGATGCCATCCAGCCATCTCATCCTCTGTCCCCTTCTCCTCATGCCCCCAATCCCTCCCAGCATCAGAGTCTTTTCCAATGAGTCAACCCTTTGCATGAGGTGGCCAAAGTACTGGAGTTTCAGCTTCAGCATCATTCCCTCCAAAGAAATCCCAGGGCTGATCTCCTTCAGAATGGACTGGTTGGATCTCCTTAAAGTTACATAAATTGATTACTGAAGGAACTAGGCTCCTGATTAATTAAAAATGGGAAATGGATCAAACTGCTGAAAGTCACTTTTAGGGACTTACAAGGTGACATTAGTTATAATCAGGGCTACAGACACTGAACATTGGGTATACTGGATTGGTAAAAATTCTCACAGGCTTTCGGGCTTTACTGACTAGCTAGAATCATCCTTTCAGAAGAATTAGAGATTCCAATTCTAGTTGCCAAATCTACCAACAATTTCCTTTGTGACAATCTGTATTCACTCACCTCCATTTTTTCCTCAGACTAATAATTTATGTCAGTTGGAGCTCAGTGTTTTATGAACCAAGGGTGAAATTATTAAATTTTACTGTTTGTGATTCCTTCCTTAAGTTATATTCCTATAATAGCAAACTGACTGCATTCCCCAACCTCTATTTTGAATTTATTACTAGCCTTCTTACTGCCTTTTTAGATCTCAGAAGTAAACTTCAAATATTTACAAATCTCGATTTCATGTTTTCCCTTTCATAAATCTGTGGGCAAATTCAGTACTGGAGACAGAGAGTAATAAATCTGGATATTTATGTATTGTGCCAGCAGGCGCTACACAAACTTTCCCGTGTAGCTTGGTCAATGAGCTTCAGTCTTGACCTGTAACACTGGTTCTAGTCTAATCCTGAGGCTCATATTAACAGAATCATTATAAAACATCTGGTGACTTGTATATACAAAACCTTTCCCTCATTCCTTCAGTCATAATTTGTAATTAGACAAGTTTAGCGAGTACATATGTTCTCCGTGTTGACAGAAGAAAGGGAATAAGGGCATTTATATCATTTACTATAGTTATAAGATAGGGATGTGATGATGACCTATCCTAGTTTTAAGGTTATGACCAAACCTGCAAGACCCAGGAAAAGCTATTATTTTTGAAGATCTCTTATTCCAAGCATACTTAATGTGCTTGGAGAAATGAAATTTGGAAGTTCTAGAAGCAAACACAGTGGAATTAAAAATAAATTGTATAGTGGAGAAGGTTTTACTATACATGACAAGAATCCAGAAGTCATAAATAAAAGGCTGCTAAATTTTACTACAGAAAAATATAATATTTATATGACAACAACACTCCAAACAAAGTCAAAGACAAGTGACAAACTGAGGGAAAATATATATATCCCATAGAGCAAAGGGCTATTTTTAATATGCAAAAAGATCTTATAAATGAGTACAAAAAGATGAATACCTCAAATATAAATGCAGATAAAGAACATGAATAGGAAGCTTACTATAAATGAATACAGATAGTGAAAAGAGAATGTAAACAGGTCTAACATTATTAATAATTCAAGAAATGAAGATACAAACAGTAAGATTTTTTTAAAAACATCAGATTGGCAAAAATTAGAAAGTTGTGCTAATACCCAGTGTTGCCAAGGGTGTGCTCAATAGGACCTTTCCTGTATTGTTGGGAGGAGGATAAACTAGTGAAACTATTTAAAGGGGGTGATTTGGTGGAATTCAGCAAAATGAAGACTATAATAGTACACTTTGTCTTGGCAACTCCCTTTTTTAAAAAAAAAATCTACTTTTCTTGTCTTGCATACAAATAATATATATATGTATGGATGTTTATTTCAGCATTGTTTGTACTTTCACAAAGCCTTAAACCCCTTTCCTGTTTGTCAATAAGGCACTGGATAAACAATGATGGAACACTCCTATAGCGGAAAGTAGGAAATTTATGTAGCTCATTAAGAAGATTGTTAGCTGTATATATCCAAGACTAGAGGGAATTCTCTTTAATCATTACCTGCATATTCATGTAGTGACAAGATTGTGAAACAAAACAAAAATGATTATAACATGAAAATATTCACTAAATAACTGGCTACTCAAATATCCTTCCTTGCTATCTCTGCCCATCAAATGATGAGAACAGCTCAAACCATAGCTGCATCAAATATTGACCTGATAGTCTTAAACTAATCAACAAAAGAAGACGAAAATAAGAATTAATTGAGATCCTTGGGAAGACTGATATAACTTAGAAATATCTTTGTACAAATGATTGTCCTTTGGATAAGGCTGTGAAAATTAAATATGGGTGGAAAGAAGTTATATTAACCCATCATAAAATTTGAGGGGGAAAAAGACACATCCCCTCACTTCCAGCCAAGAACATTTGATTTATTTTCTCCTTCTAAGAAATAACATAAGGTTGCAATTATAATATAAATTCGTTTTTTTAAATGAGAAATAATATTTCAGGATTTTAAGGTTTTTTTAAACTTTAAGTCTCAATCTAATTTTCTCACTGTTAACTACTATATTTTCATCTCAGTTTTGGGAGATATTTTTGCAACTCTGGTTATGCTGATACAACCTCCTGTATATTGTTAAATGAACAGAATAGACTATCAAGGTTTTCCTCCTGCTTGGGTAAAAATGATAACGTATATATAAGCATATATATATATATATAGATACAGACACACACACATATATATATACAAACATATATATAAGTACATATATATATATATACTTGTATATATAGAGAGCATTCCTGGCAAGCTACACAAGAAATAGGTACAAGAAACCTCTGAAGCAAGAAACGTGGGGGATTGCATGACAGAGGAAATACTTACATTTTTCTATGATTTCTTTGCATAATTTTTGTGTGAGAATTTATTAATTTTATCATTTAATAAATCTAGCTAACAATGAATTAAAACCACAATCAAAATGTGAGTCAGAACTAATTCTACCAACAGGAATTTTCAATTATTATCGAAGATTATCTTATATTGAATAGGAATTCACATAGGGTGAATGAGAAAGCCAATATTTCACCAAAACAGTCCTGTAGCTTTAATAAAAACTCCCCCAATTGTGAGGATGGGGTCAATCACTCATGCAAAATGTCCCACAGCCATGGTTAAATTTATGAGGGGATCTATACCCCTATGATTTTTCTATAGTTTTTATTTCCTACATCTCATAAATTAGTCATCTAAAACTTCCCGGTTTGAAAATGACCCCTCCCAGAGTAAATTAGGTCTATTTTAGAGTTCCCCAAGCTCCTTCTGGAGATGTAAGCTGTGTCTACACAGCCCTTAAGGTCAAGAACAGACACTATACTTGTTCGTGGAGGACCCTCTGCCCTCTTAGAGATTACACAGTTTCCCTTTTCTCTCTCTTTACCTACCCTCTTCCCTCCTACCCTCCTCACAGCAGGTGTCTGGTTTGTCATCACTGGCCTTGCCAGCCCTCCCAGTACCCAGGTTCCTGAGCCAGTCCTGAACTTGAGCTGACTTTGCGACCTGCTCTAGGTCATGTGTATAGAGAGCTTCTGTTGTTCACTAATGAATTGGCTTGTTAATGACTAGGACAGATCATCTTTACTGAATAATGTGCTAGGCAAGATGCTGAGTGAATTTGTTGAGATGACTTCTCAAAAATCATTCCCATTTTACAGATGAAGAAGCTACCAAAATGTGGTTCTCATCCAAGACAATAGGGGATAACTGAAGCTACTCAAAAAGCATCCCACATCTCATCAGTCCATCTGCAAATTTTGTCTAGAATCCAGACATTTCTCTTTACCCACCCTGTTGTCACACTGGTCCCTGCCGCCATCATCTCTTACCTGAATTATTCAAAAGGAAGGGCCTCCTGCAACTGGCCTTTCTTGTTCCCTTATCTGCTTCCTTAAAAATATTTAAATGTGAGCCAGGCTCATGACTCCTCTGCTTCCCGTCTTACCCTTAGGAGAAACAAAATGTTTACAATAGCCTATAAGGCTCAGACGGACTCTCTCTACCTTTCTGAAATCTACTACTGTTTGTCACCTAGTGGGACACTTTGGTCAACCCACACTACTTTTACAATGCTCAATTTATGAATTTTATAAAACAAATTAATTCCATTTCTGTGATATGCCCAAATAACTTTAGTTTTGAAATAGACTGGAACCAGTGTTGCACTGTGAATTTGCTTACTTTCTCTCTACCCTCAACTAGAATGTAAACTTTCCAAGGTCAGAAACTATCTGTTTTATTCATTGTTGTTTTTGGTGACTAGAATGATACCTGACACATAGTATGTGCTAAAGTATTTGTTGATTTATGAGTAACTGTGGAAAACTCATGCTTGGGAATCAGATAGCAATGGGTTCAAATTCCAGCTTTATGAATTATTCTATATGTGTCCTTGTATAATGTTTTCTGTTTGCTGAACATCAGCTTCACACTTTAGAAAACTGGAATACAGATACAGATCTCATAGGTTTGGGGGACTATTTAGTAACACAGATTTCAAGTGCCTGATAGAAAATAGGGTTTCAGTCAGTTTAGTTCAGTCACTCAGTCGTGTCCGACCCATGAACCTCAGCATGCCAGGCCTCCCTGTCCATCAGCAGCTCCCAGAGTCCACCCAAACCCATGTCCATTGAGTTGGTGATGCCATCCAACCATCTCATCCTCTGTCGTCCCCTTCTCCTCCTGCCCTCAATCTTTCCTAGCATCAGAGTCTTTTCAAATGAGTCAGCTCTTTGAATCAGGTTGCTAAAGTATTGGAGTTTCAGCTTCAAAATCAGTCCTTCCAATGAACACCCAGGACTGATCTCCTTTAGGATGGACTGGTTGGATCTCCTTGCAGTCCAAGGGACTCTCAAGAGTCTTCTCCAACATCACAGTTCAAAAGCATCAATTCTTCTGTACTCAGCTTTCCTTACAGTCCAACTCTCACATCCATACATGACCACTGGAAAAACCATAGCCTTGACTAGATGGACCTTTGTTGACAAAGTAACATCTCTGCTTTTGAATATGCTGTCTAGCTTGGTCATAACTTTCCTTCCAAGGAGTAAGTGTCTTTTAATTTCATGGCTGCAATCACCATCTGCAGTGATTTTGGAGCTCAGAAAAATAAAGTCAATTTTATCTAACTCTAGTCTCTTCCTTCCTCTTCCAATTTTCCCTCAAAGGAGGAGGTGGGGAGAAAAGAAAATTTAAAGGCAAATTGGTATTCATTGAAATCATTCAATAGATGTTTCTTGAGCATCTACTACAATTAGACCGTGGAGATACAAAGATGAATGAGTTATTATGCATACCTCAAGGAACTCATTTCAGTACAATGGTTCATTTATTAAACCAAGAATAATAAGACCTGCAGCAGTGAAAAGTTTTCTTCATAGAGTATGAAAATATTAATCCTGCATTGACCACTATTCTCCCTTGCACCTGTGCAAATTATTACCTTAATATTCTTAGCTTTTATATTTTCAATTATGCTTTAAATATATAGCCAAATATTGACATAAATCCAGCAATCTATATTCATTCAGCTTCAATTAGTATCATTAAATATTCAGGCTTTCTTTTTTCTTTCTAGTAATATCATATTAAATTTGAAGTTTTAAAACAAATACTATAAAGACAGCATGAAAAAGTTTATCTTTAGGACTGTTGATTTATTTAATTTACAATGTTGGGTTTAATTTTTAAAGTATAGCAAAGTGAGATAGCTATACATACATATATATATATTGTATTTCGTATTTTTTCCATTATGGTTTATTCCAGGATATTGAATGTAGTTACCTGTGCTATACAGTGAGATCATGTTATAGGACTGTTGATTTTAATGGACAAATGATGAAGGGTGCTTTTAAGTGCAATGAATTAAAAACAGATTTTATCCATCTGAAAAAAATATTTATTTTTAATTTGCCACTGTGTATTCATTAAACAGGAAATCATGGCTCTGCACAGTTCAGAAAAGTAAGTATCAAGGAAATATAGTGCACACAACAGTTGAATGGTCCCTAAATTGTTATTACTATCATTTCAATTATTTATGCAGTAAACTGTATAATATAACAATAACATTAAAAGATAAATACAGACCTTAGCTCCCTGATGTGCTACTTTTTCCTCCAGATCATATTTACAATTAACCAGAAGCCCAAATTCCAGGTCTTATTGAGAAATATTTCACTTGGTTTTAAATCGTACCAACTCCTTCTCTGTGTCTCCCTACTGTACTCTACATCTGATGAAACATTTATTTGAACAAACAAAATGCATATGTACAAATAAATACAAATGTCAGGAGCTGACACATAAATGCAAACACATGTCTTTATCCATACCCTCCATTTGACAGCATGGCAGGCTAAAGAGCATTTTGAATGGAAACTATCACAAAACTCTAAAACAAATGACCAGACAAAAGTGCTGTAATCAATTTACCATCTTTAAGAAAATCTGCTTTCCGGTAAAAGTGTGATTCTTTCATGACTCATAGTGGCAGGACAGGTAAAGAAGGCAGCAAGGGAGAAACTGAAAACAGCCACCCTCCAACCCTGTCACCTAACCCCCATCACTTGACTGTGTCAGAATTAAGGGCCCACTTCTGACTCTTCCTGCACCTGGATGCCAGGAAACCAATCATCGCCCTCCCACTTTGTTGGGCCATTAACAGAGCCTCAAACTCTGTCTCTGTCCAAATGAAAGCACAAAGAAAATAATTTTTCATCTTAAGAATCATCTTTAAGATCCCCAAATGGAAAGTAAGAGGAGCAGTAAACCTCTTAAACTCCTGTTTGGCAGCTCTAACACAGGGCATTAAGGTAAGATCGTTATTTACAGCAGCGGAAGAAAGGAAAGAGAAAAATTCCAAAGTGAGAGATGGATGGGCAAAACGAGAATGGGAGACCAAGTTGCTTTATCCCCTGCACCATTCAAAGGAGAAGGAAAACCATCTTAAGGACTAGGTGCCACACTCAAAGGCAAAACCTTCACTTTGCACTCAGCCACCTAGATAATGCAAGCAGAGTGTACATTTTTTTCCTTCACAAACAGAAGATGACTGCCTTAGAGTGCTCCTTACTTCTGCCTGCAAGATTTTCTCTGGGGATATCTGAAGCCTCTGTCCTGCTCATTGTGCCCTCAGACCCTCATCAGCCTTTTTCTACACACAATCCGGGATCTTCATCTTGTGCTTTTGGTTGCGAGGGTCTGACTTCCGGTTCCCTGCCTGACTGGACTTTGGGATTCGCTTTACTGGCTGATCTTCTCTCAAAGTTGAAGCAGAAAGTAGAGTAAGGAAGAAGTTTTTCTTTCAGGGCGCTATTTCTCTTTCCCTTGGGAAAGTGAAAGTTGTGCAGTAGTGTTCGACTTTTTGTGACCCTATGGACTATACTGTCGGCGGACGCAATTGAATCTTCTTTTTCCAAGACATTTTCCCCTAGTGTAGTGGTCATCACAGTCGCCTAACACGCGAGAGGTCCTCCGCTCCAAACCCAGTGGAAACAACTGCTACTCTGGGGCTTCCCAGGAGTCTAGTGGTAAAGAACCCACCTGTCAATGCAGGAGATGCAAAGGACCCCGGTTTTATCCCTAGTTGGAAGATTCCTGGGAAGAGGGCATGGCAACCCGCTCCAGTACTCTTACCTGGAGAATCCCATGGACAGAGGAACATAGTGGGCTACCGTCCATCAGGTCGCAAAGAGTGGGACTCTACTCAGGGCCTTGTGGGATCCTAGTTCCCTGACCAGCGATGGAACCTGGCCCCCAGCAATAAAAGCGCGGAGTTCCCAAAGAGTGAGCCTTGATGGGATTATTCTGAGTTTCCTGGTTCCCTCAGGACTGAATCTCCTCACAGGCCTGGGAGGGAGCCTGACCTTTTTCTCTTTGCCTGTGCCCCAGTCAGAATTCTTCGAATTCTCAGCCAGGCCAGCACTTTCTGCTGAACAGAGATTCTTCTAGACCCCAAATGAGGAAAATCTGGGCTGTTTCTGAGCAAATGATGGCCATAATCATTTTCAAAGGCATCGTTTTCACCTGGGAAGGGACTTGAGGAGGCACCACGGCACTCCATGAATATTTATGACGGAGCAAAGATGCTCTCTTTGCTGGATGTGTCAGAAGGTGGCTGAAAGCTGAACCTCTGAGTTAATTAACCCTAGCTTGGGAGGAGGGAAGGGCCGGGTGCAAAGAGAAGGGAGGGGGCACGTACCAGCCAGCCTGGGTCTCCTGGGAGGAGTGGTAGTGAAACCTCCCTCAGACTCGACCTTCTCAGAAGCTGGGAAAGAAGAGATGTCCTCTGTCACCAACTGCTGTTGTTGGGGGAGTGGGGGGTGGGGAGGGGGCGGAGTTTCATCAGGAGGAATCTAAGAACTTCTCTCAGACCCTTGGCCGCTAGTACTGCCCAGCTCCAAACTTTGTCTGCTTTAAATACGTCTTGTCTTGTAATTCAAGGCCAAATATCTAGAGGTGGGAAACTGGCCTCCATAACCTGCCACCTCCCAGCATGGTGAGGATGAGCTCTCCACTGGACCCCTTTACTTGACAAGGAAGAGCTGTTATAAAACACAGGAGGGAAAATGGCTTTTTATACTATTGCTGCAGATCAACGTTGTTGCTGTAGTTCAGTGTCTAAGTCCTGTTTAACTGTTTTATGACTCCATGGAGTGTAGCCTGCCAGGCTCCTCTGTCCATGGGATTCTTTAGGCAAGAATACTGGAATGGGTTGCCATTTCCTTCTCCAGGGGATCTTCCTGACCCAGGGATGGAACCAGAGTCTCCTCGCATTGCCAGGCAGGTTGTTTACTGTTGAGCCACAGGGGAAGCCTAGAGATCCACATGGTGTTGGATTAACTTCATTGCTCCAGACGAGTGAGAGGGATGTGTGGGGAAAACTGGGGCTAAGAAGCTGAAACTCACTGGTCCTTATCCTACTCATTGGAATTTTGGAACCGCTCCTTTCTTCATCCCCAGTAGTTCCCAAACTTTTGTGGGAAAATATGCGATTCTTTCTGTAAAGGTAATGGTCTTAGGAACCTTAGTATATAGACAAATCAAAGCAGAGCTGCCTCAGTGGAAGATACTGGGGGAGGTGAAGCCCTGGAGCCCCACCCACCCCTTTTTCTCCTCTGCCTGAGGAGGAGTTAGAGGGAAAATACCAACCCTAGACTCCTCTGTGCGGAGAAGGTGATGGCACCCCACTCCAGTACTCTTGCCTGGAAAATCCCATGGACGGAGGAGACTGGTAGGCTGCAGTCCATGGGGTCAGGAAGAGTCAGACACGACTGAGCAACTTCACTTTCACTTTTCACTTTCATGCATTGGATATGGAAATGGCAACCCACTCCAGTGTTCTTGCCAGGAGAATCCCAGGGACGGGGGAGCCTGGTGGGCTGCCGTCTGTGGGGTCACACAGAATCGGACACGACTGAAGCGACTTAGCAGTAGCAGCAGACTCCTCTGGGAGATGCTGGAACTCTTCAGAACAGTTTGAAAGTCAATGGACTAGATGATCTGGAAGGTAACTTTCAGTATTTTCGATCTCTTAAAGTTTCTTCCTTCTTAAGTGTCCAGATTGGGACTTTCCTGGCCATCCAGTAGTTAAGACTCAGTGTTTTCACTGCAGGAGGGATCGGTTCCATCACTGGCCAGGGAAGTAAGAGCACAAATGCCTTGGCCTCTGGCCAAAAAAAAAAAAGGTGCCTGGATTGATAACTGATGTATTTAGGAGTAGAAGGGAAATGGAGGAGAAAGGGAAAAGAGGACTGTCCTTGTTGATTTCGGTCTCACAAGGCAAGAGTCCCAGACTGAATGAATGTCAGGTTTCAGCAGTGTTCACCATGCTGGGTCACTGTTTTGGCCTTGTTCATCTGTGTGTAGCAGCAGGGTAAATAAATGTGCTTCATTTCCTCAGCAATGGGTCCCCCTCTGTCCCCTCCCCCAGTGAGCAAGTAGAATGTCACGGTGTTTCCAGGGACAGGCTGACAGTAGTACCAAATTAGGGAAAGGACCGACTGAGGATCCTGGCCAGACTGCATCCCCGACTCTCAGCCAGCAAAATCAGTGGAAGTGTGTGTAATCCTGTATAGACGAGGATGGTATGTACTCGGCCAGCAGTGCAGGAAAAAGGATAATCAAGCGGGACAGGGTTCTTTAATAACTGTAAAACTAAACATCATCAAAATGCTGCAACACAATACCAGGGGCTGGAAGTGGTTAGGGTTGTGATTACAAAAGGGCATCAGTATAGGATGTCATTTCTTGCAAAGATCCAAGAAAATGTCTAGCATTCATTTTTATAAACAAAGCCATAGCACACTGGAGTCATTTCTATTTCAAACATATAGTCATACCACCTTTATTTAGAACACGGGCGAGGGGATTGGAATGGTATATAAATCTGGGACAAGTCTCGGTATTGTTAGTTACTCCTCAAAAGAGCAAAATACAAGACCCATTCTAAACAAATACAGGGCTATTGAGCTCCAAAGCATTGTTAATCTTTTCATTAAAAGGCAGAATCGTTATGTTCTAAATCCTTCTCTCAAAGATCAGATCCAGATTTTCCAGCTCATGAAAACAATGGAGTCATCTCTACAAAAAACAGAAGAGAGACAGATAATAGACAAATATTGCAGACCAGATCCCTATAGTCATAAAGACCAAGAGACTTGAGTGGAACACACACACACACACACACACACACACACACACACACACACACATAGATGTAGACAATGCATTACATGGAAAATATTAGAAACAAAGTGATATACTAGCCTATGAATAAAAGGCAACATGAATCAAATATCTCCTCTAGTGCCAAACACTCCGGCTGCTTCTGCAACACAGTAGAGCTTTTTGTTTGTGTGTGTGTGTGTTTCCTTTCCATTTCTGGCATTGGTTTAAAAATCAAATTGTGGCTTGTGACTGTGCCCCAGCATGCCAATCTAGGGTGCTGCTATTTAGAATAGTTAGCCTATTGGAAACAAAAGGTATTTGATCTCTCCTCTCTTGAAGCTCAAACTACCTAAATGTGTAGTTGGCTTGGCTTTGTGGGGAAAAACAGGCTGAACAGTTGGAAATATCAACTGAGTTAAAATCTATGGGTGCCAGTTCATTGTTGGCAACCAGTTCATTGTTGGCGACTTCCCTTGGAGCAAAAATTTTACAGACAATAGTAAGTCTACATTTCCAGATGCAGGTTCCCTTTGAAGGAGTTCCCTGAGGGTGGAAGGTGGGGGAAAGAATATGAAGGGGAGGCCTCTGTTATAAAAACTGATGGCCTGCTCTCTTTTTCTCTTTCCTCTACTGAGCATGTGAACCCAGGAATAGTGGGAATGAAATGTTTCTACTCACAGAATCGTGAGGTGGTCAGAGGCAGAAGGAAAGTTCATTACCAGTGTGTACTTTTTGGCACCAGCAAATGCTTTTTGATGAAGTTCTAAGTGCTAGGCCTACAAATCCGCTGGCTTTTTTGAATGGTGTCAGAGCCTTTCTCACATGTGCCGATGAAAACTATATTGAACCAGAAACTCTTGATCATTTCCTGTGCCTCTGGGGCATAGTCCATGAGTGGAAGTAATGTGGAACTTGGGGAAAATTTGGTTTTCAACCTCTCGGAGAACCAATGGTACATGAATGAAGTGTTTCATTGATCTGGCACTTATCTGGAGAGAAAAAGTGAACTTACAGATTGTCATCCAGATAAGGCAATGGCACCCCACTCTAGTACTCTTGCCTGGAAAATCCCATGGACGGAGGAGCCTCATAGGCTGTAGTCCATGGGGTCTCGAAGAGTCAGAAACGACTGAGCGACTTCACTTTCACTTTTCACTTTCATGCATTGGAGAAGGAAATGGCAACCCACTCTAGTGTTCTAGCCTGGAGAATCCCAGGGATGGGGGAGCCTGGCGGGCTGCCGTCTATGGGGTCGCACAGAGTTGGACACGACTGAAGTGACCCAGCAGCAGCACAGATTGTCATCAATCAGTGTGCAATATATCATAATTTCCTTGAGGTACCTTGGCTTCAGGTGACATAAGTAGGGAAAGGTGAGTTGCCCTAGGTTCAATAGCAAATTCATCACAAGAACTAAGTGTATATTTCCTTTATAAATGGTGTAAGAGGCTATAATGCTAATCTTAAACATTAAGGCCTTGCCTATAAATATTGAAAATCAAATATGGGACTGATGGGTATAAATCTGTGGACCAATTTGCCATCACATAAACTTGGCCAGTAGCGAAAGTAAGCCCCCACAAATGTTCATCTGATCAACATTTAATCCAAAAAACCCTCGCTCTGCTCCCTCTGCAAATGCAGCTTCAGAATAGCTCCCCCAAACCCTTTTTTTTTTCCAACCAGCTTTCTGCTCCTTTCTCATTTAGACATTCTGGCACCCAAACTGATCTTGTCCTTATTGGGAAAAATGATGCAACCTTGTCAAACTGGAGTGGAAAAGAGATGGATTTTTGTTATTATTGTACAGGTCAGGGTCCTGACAGGAAACAGGTGGCACACTCAGTTTGGTAATTTGAGGAAAGTTTAATACAGGGAATGCTTACCAAGGTGTTGGCAGGTTCTAAGGAAACTGTAAGAAATAGTGCAGAATCTCAGAGCTGTTAACAACTGGGTGAGCACCTCTACCCTGAGCAGATGAGGGGAAGGAGTAGCTGCTGGAACCAGAAGGGAAATCACTGTGTAGAAAGGGCTATGGGAAAAGGTTGTGCGAAGCTTCAGTGGACAAGCACAACAAACTTTTGGGTGAGTCCAAGGGAATTCATACAGGGAAGAAACCGTGAGAATGAATACAGCAACCTCACGCTCCTCCCTCCATCCCACCTACTACTGGTGCTTCTCATTGGCCAAACACAGTGGAAAACCACTGGTAAACCTACACCAGTAACACAGTCCTAACAGGTTAGGCTGCAAGGCTTAGGGCAGGATAGAAAGTGGAAAGTGGATGTGGAGAAGCACATGAGTGCCATCCAGCATGATTAGGCCTGAATTCAAATCTATGCCTATTGATGAACTGTTCATCTTGGGCAGGTTATTTAGTTTATATTAGCCTCATTCTAAGTTGTGCATTATATCCTTGTGGTTTATTTATTGTATATGTGGTAGTTTTTACTTCTTAATCCCCTATTTTTATCTTGCTCCTTCCCTTTACCTCTTCCCTCTGGTAATTTGTTTTCTAAATCTTTGAGCCTGTTTCCTTTATTATATTTACTAATTTGTTTTAATTTTTAAATCCTACAAGTAAATGATATACAGTATTTATCTTTCTCTGTCTAACTTATTTCACTTAGCATGATGCCTTCCGAGTCCATCCATGTTCTTGCAAATGGCAAAGTTTCATTCTTTTAAATGGCTGAGTAATATTCCATTGTGTGTGTATATGTGTATATATGTGTATACAGATGAATCTTGAGCACATTATGCGAAGTGAAATAAGCCAGACACAAAAGCAAACACTACATGATTCCACATATATATATGTACATTGAAATTACATATTAATAATTATATTAATATTAAATTAATAGGGACAGAAAGCATGATGGTTGTTAGAAACTGGGAGGAGAGAGGAATGGGGGGTGGTTTAATGCAAGTGGTTTCAGTTGTGCAAGGTGAAAATAGTTCTGGAGATGGATGGAGGTGATGGTTATATAACAATGTAAATGTCGACACTACTGAATTTACACTTAGAAGTGATTAAGATGGTAAAGTTTATGTTGAGTCCATTTTACCACAATAAAAATAAAACAGTATAAAATTAAAAATTTAAAAATTGCAGAGAAAATGAGTAGCCATAGTTATGGGAGGAAAACCAAGCATCACTGAAGCCAAATACTTAATCCTTGATGTCAGTTGGTGACATTTGGGTAGGAACTTAAGGTTTCGACTTACTTCAGGTTGCTCAACATAGCGTACATACCCATGAGGGTTAAGAGTGCCAAGAATACTAAGATAAAAGTAAAAAAAATTGTCTATCAGCAAGACTTTGTGGAGTATTCTAAAAAGTAACACAAATAATATAATGTCCAAATGTCAATAAAGATGAAGTAACAGAGACGAAAAAAAGCAAAACCAAACCAAACCAAACCAAACTTGACCTCTCCAACTTTGACTGCTGCTCTTCCCTTGATGTGTTTTCCCTGATTCTGTTCTTTCATTTATCACTCTACTCTGCTTCTGTGGCAAAGACCTTGCCTCCCAACAAAATCAAAGTTCTTTCCCTCTGTCTCTAACACACACACACACACACACACACACACATTCTATTCCTGGCAGTTCCCCAAACATTGCTAGTAGGTTCAGCAAATACTGTTCCCTTCATCAAAAATACTCTCCCCCAGTCTGTCCCATGAAGATCCAGCTGGTCCTTCTATACTCAGCTGAAACATCTCCTCTTCTGTGAAAGGTATCTTTTGGTCACGTAATTAATTCATAAGAAGCTGTACATCTGTAAAACATTTACAGAATATTTTTTTTTTGAAGTATATAATTTTGAGATACTTGCATTTGTGGAATTTAAAGAATCAGTTCAGCTCAGTCGTGTCCAATTCTTTGCGACCCCGTGAATCACAGCATGCCAGGCCTCCCTGTCCATCACCAACTCCTGGAGTTTACTCAGACTCATGTCCATCGAGTTGGTGATGCCATCCAGCCATCTCATCCTCTGTCATCCCCTTTTCCTCCTGCCCCCAATCCCTCCCCTCATCAGAGTCTTTTCCAATGAGTCAACTCTTCGCATGAGGTGGCCAAAGTACTGGAGTTTCAGCTTTAGCATCAGTCCTTCCAATGAACACCCAGGACTGATCTCCTTTAGAATGGACTGGTTGGATCTCCTTGTAGTCCAAGAGACTCTTCAAGAGTCTTCTCCAACACCAGAGTTCAAAAGCATCAAAAAAAGCACAATTTTAACATGTTTCTCCAATAAAATATTTGTTTTTAGGAGACTTTTTAAAGATTCTTAGAAGAAAGCTGTCATCTGAAATCACTGTCCCTCAATAATGTAGACAAATCCATGTACAGTGGAAAAAGTCACTTAAAATCTTCAAATAGCTAACACGACATAAGAATTAGTAGACAAAACCCTGTTCACAGATTAGAGCTGTTTAAAAGAATTATAATTGGACACTAGATATGCATTCTAAACACAATGGAACTCCCATGAAGGTAACTGGAAAATCAGAAGAGTCAAGTACTAATCATGTAGAAAAGAAAATACTAGATTGAATTCATTTTTTTTGAACACCTCTATTCAATATTATTCTTATGAAGTATTTGATTTGACTTATCAAGTTTTTTTTTTTTATCATACTAGCCTTGAAGAATAAAAAATTTTCAATGGCCAGACTTGGAAGATGGGGTAGGGAGAATGTGGCCAAATAAAGGTGCGTGAGTTATTTTGTTACTTTGCGTGTAATATGTTCTCACTAAAGAGCTGTTGAATTTCTTCTTCCCTCTGTGACTTACCCCAGATTTAACTGATTTATCCCCAGGGTGTGACTAAATTAGAGCACTCTTCCTTAGGTGTGGTTTTCTTTCTCTGGATGAACTTCAAAAGGAGCAAGCGGTAAGAGCCTAGGGTTGAATCTTTGCATAACCATGACACTTTGGAACAAAGAGACTCACCACTTTCAACCGCTACAACTCCTGGAAGTGTAAAGATTAGCAGTTAATGTTATTTAAAGAATGGTTATCAAGAAAATTGATGAATTCTGTGAATTCTGCCTGAGTATTTAGGATACTGTTATTTAAATAACATTGAAAATCACAGGAGCTTTAAAAACCTTTAGGCATGACCCCAAATTAATAGACAATTCACTATTATTAGTTGAACTACCATCAAGTGCCAGGCTTTGTATTAATACATTTCTTATTTCGTTAACCCTCCACATTTATGAAAGGTGGATACTATAGTATTATTCTGCTTTTATAGGAAAGTAATGCTCAGAAACTCAGGTGAGTTACCCCAATTAGTGGCAGAAGGGTGACTTTAATCAAGCCTCTATGTAGTTCTAGTGTTTTTCTACTTCACCATGATGCCTTATCTTCCAAATGATTGTTGAGGATTCTATGAATTTGTGTATATTTTAAAGTTCCCACGGTGACTGTAATGTGTAGTTGGGTTTGTGTGCTCATTCAGTCATGTCCGACTTTTGCGACTGATTCTTTCACTCTTTGCGACCTCATGGACCATAGCCTGCCAGGCTCTGCTGTCCATGGGATTTCCCAGGCAAGAATACTGGAGTGGGTTGTCATTTCCTACTCTAGGGGATCTTCTTGACCCAGGGATAAAGCCCATGTTTCTTGTGTCTCCTGCATTGGCAGGTGGATTCTTTCCCACTGAGCCACCTGGTTATATACACATTTATACACACACATATGGCCTCAAGTGGTGCATTGGATTTGAGGACACTCATTTAATAAAGGTATGAGGGTTTTACTGTGTTAATTCTGCAAGGAATATGGTGCAGTGATATTATTTCAAAAGGCAAACACTGGGGAATTAGCAGTGTTTAACATAAAGGAAATGGCAACCCACTCCAGTGCTCTTGCCTGGAAAACCCCGTGGACGGAGGAGCCTGGTGGACTGCAGTCCATGGGGTTGTGAAGAGTCGGACACAACTGAGCGAATTCACTTTCACTTTTCACTTTCATGCATTGGAGAAGGAAATGGCAACCCACTCCAGTGTTCTTGCCTGGAGAATCTCAGGGATGGCGGAACCTGGTGGGCTGCCATCTATGGGGTTGCACAGAGTCGGACACAACTGAAGCAACTTAGCAGCAGCAGCAACATAAAGGAGTTTAAGTGGTTAGTGACTTTCATTTACTTCAGAGGTATTCCTGCTGCTGCTGCTGCTAAGTCGCTTCAGTCGAGTCTGACTCTGTGCGACCCCATAGACGGCCTCCTACCAGGCTTCTCTGTCCCTGGGATTCTGCAGGCAAGAACACTGGAGTGGGTTGCCATTTCCTTCTCCAATGCAGGAAATTGAAAAGTGAAAGTGAAGTAGCTCAGTCATGTCCAACTCTTAGCGACCTCATGGACTGCAGCCTACCAGGCTCCTCCATCCATGGTATTTTCCAGGCAAGAGTACTGCAGTGGGTTGCCATTTCCTTCTCCAAGGCATGAAAGTGAAAAGTGAAAGTGAAGTCGCTCAGTCGTGTCTGACTCTTAGCGACCTTATGGACTGCAGCCTACCAGGCTCCTCCATCCATGGGATTTTCCAGGCAAGAGTACTGGAGTGGGGTGCCATTGCCTTCTGGAGGTATTCCTGGGGAACACCCAAAGGATCTTAATGCAATCCTTGAATTATAGTAGAAAAGAAGATTTCTCTATCCTTCCCTGCCTTATAGTGCTTGTTTGTTCCATTCTGTAGCTGTGGCTTCTCAAAATCTATTTCTCAATCCACTATCAACTTGCTAAACTTCTGATAAATATTGCTTCAAAACAAAATATCTTGGTTCCTAAAAATTCTCTTTAGTTTTTGTCATGAAAAGCATTAAAATCATGAGTCTTTTTTAGTTACATTTCTGAATGGGCTTATTTTAAGTTTTTCAGTGGGAAGATCTCCAGGTTTTCTCCTTAGGCTTGGAGTTCAGCAAGTCCAGCAGTTCGTGTCTACAAATGTCTTCTAACAAATGTGTAGGTTGGAGCCAGGCCTGCTTGGCACTTGGAATTCTCTATTTTTCCTTCAATTCAGAGAAACGGATCTTTTCCTGTTGTTTTAGATTATTTCTTCTCTCCCATTTTGTTATTTTATTCTTTCTGGGACATCTTTTCGATGGATTATAGAATCTTTGGAACCACTGTACTATATTTGTTTTTATTTTTGGACCTCGCTTCACTGAGATATACTTGACATATGACATTGTGTCAGTTTAAGGTATATAACGTAGTGAGCTGACGTATGTATATACATTTTAAAATGATTGCCACAATACATTTAGTTAAAATACATCAGCTGACATAGTTACAAATTTTTTTCTTGTGATAAGAACTTTTAAGATCTACTCTCAGCACTTTTCAAATGTATGCTGTAGTATTGTTAACTATAGTCACCTACTATACATTATATCCCCAGAAATTATTTACCTCATAAGTAGAAGTTTGTACCTGTGACCACCTTCATCCATCCCTCCAACCCCCACCTCTGGAAAGCATCAATCTGTTTTCTGTTTCTATGAGTTTGGTTTATTTTAGACTCCACATTTAAATTATACAGTTTTTGCCTTTCTCTTTCTGATTTATTTCACATTTCACTTAGCATAATGCCCCAAGGTCCATCCATGTTGTTACAAATGGCAGAGTTTTCTTCTTTTTAGTAGCTGAATAATACTCTGATACATATGTGTGCTGATATATATGTGTGCTGAGTTGCTTCAGTCATGTCCAACTCTTTGCCACCCTATGCACTGTAGCACACCAGACTTTACTGCTAAGCCACCAGGGAAGCCCCTAGTATATATGTATATGCACACACATACATGTCTATATGCATATACATCTATATCTATAATATATCTGTATATCACATTTTGTTTATCCATTCATCTGTTGGTGAGCATCTAGTTTTTCCCATGTCTTTGCTATGGTAGATAATGCTGCAATGGAAATGGAGGTTTAGATATGTCTTTGACAGTGATTTTGTTTCCTTCAGATACATACTTAGAAGTGCAGTCACACGGTGTTCTATTTTTAATTTCTTGAGGAGTATCCGTACTGTTTCCCATAGTGGGTGTTGGGGTTTACATTACCAACAGGAGTGCACAGGGTTCCCTTTTTGGACAACCTTGTCAACACTTACCTCTTGTCTTTTTGATAATAGCTATTCTAACAGGTATGATGTGATATCTCATTGTGGTTTGATTTGCATTTCCCTGTTGATTAGTGATGTTGAACATGTTTTCATATACTTGTTGGCTATCTGTATATCTTCCTTGGAAAAATGTTCAGGTCTTTTGCCCATTTTAAAATAGAATTGTTTGGAGGTGTATTTTTTTTTCCTACTCGGATATATAAATTCTTTACATATTTTAGATATTAACTACTTATCAGATATATGATTTATGAATGTTTTCTCTCAGTCCATCATTTGCCATCTCATTTTACTAATGGTTTCCTTTGCTTTGGCTGGTAGTAGAAGTCATAGAAATTCAGAATGTGAGAAGGACTCTGTACACCACTGTTACTTTAGAGATGGAGAGACCCACATGAGAAGGAACATGGTGGCCTGGAAATGCTGACTGATAGGCAGCAAGGAAATCGGGACGTCAGACCTAAACCTCAGGGAGGCAGATTCTGCCAACAACCTGGATGAACCTGGGAATTCTTCCCCAGAATTTCTCAGCTGACACCTTTTCCTGGCCTTATGAAACCCGAGCAGAGAAGCCAGTTGATTCATGCTGGACCTCTGACCTACAGAACTATGATCTAATGAGTGGATACTGTTTAAGACACTAAGCCTGAGGTAATACATAGCACAGAATACTGATACAGGGCCCATGCTATTAACCCTGATGGTTATAATGTCCTCTCCCTCCATGAGACCCCATATGAAGTGCCCCTGACCTCATCTTGTTCACTCTCCTCTGGGCTTCTGGTTACTGGGAATTCCAGTTGTTTCCAGCTGCACTGGGCTTTTTCCAGTTGTTGACATACTTCATCCCTTCTTCACTCAGGATAGATCCCTTTGCCTGGAAGGTACTCTTACCAACTCACTCCCTCTTCTTGCCAAAAACTATTCAACCTTCACAATGGACTTAAAAATATCAATTTTCCAGGAGAAGCCTTCTCTGATGCCTCAGACTAGGCTGAGTGTTCCCCCAAGACCCTCTATTTTGCTTTCTTAGCTCTTGCATCATTTGTAATATATTTGTGTGATATTTTGATATGTTTCAATTGGTCTCTTATTCTCAATTAAAATATCATTGTATTCTCAGTTACAACCATCAAAGCAATTTTCTCAGTTTTTACTTTTCTGATCACTTGTTTGCTTTGCCCTTTGTCAAAGGTCTTCTCTACTTAGACTACTTAGTTTGTTGAGGACAGACACCAAGTGCATATGCTCACCTTTGCATCCTCAGAGCTTAGCTCAGTGCCAGCCAGAGCCAGTATTGGATAACCCATTTTAATCAATGAACAAGGAAACTACAAACTCTGCAATGTCCCCTTGGCTTATCCTGCTCCCCCGCCTCCCTGCCCCCCCGCTCCCTTTCCCCTTCTCTCCCTCCCTCCTTCCCTCTCCCTCTCTCTCCCCTACACATTCTACACACTGTTGCAACACTGTTATGGAGCCAAGCATGGGTCCCTCTTGTGCATTCACTCTTTGCTTTGAATTGTTTTGCTGGTGATTAAAAAAATTTTTAAAAGGTGCTGCAAACAGTTAAAATATTAAGACCTTATACAGGATTCCTGCATGAGGTATCTGAATCATGCTCATTTTAATTCAGCCATCCAGCTATTCACAAAACCAATAAGTTATCTTCTAAAACATCTAGAAAAATGTATAAATTGCAACCGGGGGGAAAATCTGAAAGAAGATAAAATATTTACTATGTTAGAAACTAGAAAAACTGAGTTTGAACTTTGGCTGGGCTGAAACTATTACTAACCTCTTAGGGTCTGTTTGTCATATCAGAGTTTGAGATGATGTATATGAGATCCATTTTCTAAATATAATTTTCCAAAGTTGTGTACCTATTACTGCTTACTTTGACAGTGTGATTTTGAAGATATTATTTGATGAAAGTAACTTGTATATGATTAAAATAGTCTATAAGACAAATGATTTTTATAGACATACTTCACTTAATAGCAAGGAATATATGAGTTCCAGCAATGCTGGCATTAAAGTGAATTTTTATTAAGTAACTCTGCTTTTCCTTGATCTCTACCAGCCAATTGTAGATATGAGTTACTAGAAACACTATCCTAAATAATATTATAGATAATACTAAAATATTCATAAATACTGAGTATGCAGAAATAAAAATAAGATACAATAGAATGAAACATGGAAAAATGCAATAATATTTTTTACGTAAAAGTTAATGCTTAAAGAATTTACAATTCCTTAGGCTCAATCATGGAGAAGGCAATGGCACCCCACTCCAGTACTCTTACCTGGAAAAATCCCATGGATGGAGGAGCCTGGAAGGGTCGGACACGACTGAGCAACTTCACTTTCACTTTTCACTTTCATGCATTGGAGAAGGAAATGGCAACCCACTCCAGTGTTCTTGCCTGGAGAATCCCAGGGACGGGGAAGCCTGGGTGGGCTGCCATCTATGGGGTCGCACAGAGTCGGACACGACTGAAGTGACTTAGCAAGGCTCAATCAAGTTAGCCCATTTTTTTCACCAGTCTCAAGTTCCCTTACCACTTACTGCTTTAAACCAGTGTAATTGTCAATATTTTCCTGTAACAAACAATTTTTCCAGTCTCTTTTGTTCAACTTTATCCAATAATCCTGATCTGAATCTATTTACTCAGTTATGTATTTGACAGACATTTACTAAGGTTCCACTTTTTGCCAAGTTTGCTAAACTAAATCATATTGACCCTTTTATGAAATGTATTCTGAGACATCACTGTTTCCACCAAGCTAATGTCTGATAGTTATCAAAAAATGTGTAAATTTATAAATATTACTGTATTTCCAACATTACCCCAACTTAAAAAGTTTGTGAGAGGGAATCCAGATATTTTGAGAAAGAAACCCACAAAAGCCACAGAGTAGGAGAAAGTCAGAGAATGGCTTTTGTTAGTATTACATGCTCTGCTAAGCCTGTAGACATTGCCTGTAACTAGTGCTGTTATAATCCTGATACAGTGGGCAGGAATGATTGGAGATGGAAGAGTGAAAAGAGCCATGTTCAGACTCCTGATGCAGTGGGAGGATTTGATTGATTTAAAAGGAATGAGTCTGATGTGGAAAATAAAGGTGGGAATGGGAAGAAAGGACATCTTGCACAAACTCTCTAGTGTTTCTTCTTTTCCTTGCCCCTAAATAAATAGTGCCCCTACACTTGAACATATCCATTCTGAATAGTAATTTAAAAGATTGTTTTGATGTGTATGTGTTTGTGTGACTATAAGTATAAAAGTAATATATACATCAAGCAGTTTCTTCAAGGAATTGTAGATTGCAGACTATGATCAGATTGCATGCTGTTTTAATATTCTATATAACAACTTGCCTGTGGTTGCTCTTAACTCAGTGGTTGGTATCTCACTATTGTTCCTGTTCCTGTATTAATTTTAGAGGAAAGATTATTTAAGTGAATATACATTCACTTTTGTATTTATATGAAACCTGTTAAGTTTCTTGTATCATTTCTTATCTTTATACCAGACCCCTTTCCTAGACAGTGTGAAATTTTTTGGAAAGTGTTAAACTTGTACTTAGCATATTACTTAGCCTATTGCAATTACATATTGCAAGTATATGTGAAGAAAAATATAATTTTAAGAAGTCAAAATGTTTCAAATTTTTGTTACAAGTCAGCAGATGAACTGAAATTCAAGTGCATAATTCATAGAAAGTAATGTGAAACTGCTTCATTCTGATTTGGGATAGTCAATGGGGCTTATATTCTACCAGGAAATAAGCTGCTATCAATGTTCGCCGTGGCTTACTAAACTGAAAATTTATGGTTAACATTTGTTCTCTCCCTAAAGAATGTATTAATGAAATATAAATTTGTTGGTTTGAAATACTCTTGGTCCGGCAATCTCTTCCATATTGAAATTATAATTGTCATTTGGTATATAATACTAATTCTAATATCACTCTGATTTTCCATTTTTAAGTAGAGGTAATTCTACAGTATAAAAATCATGTACACTATTAAAATTCTGAGAGTATAGGAAAATAAAAAAGAGGGAGGGAATCCCAGAAACTTTTTACATTTGGGTTCAGCCTAGCTAGCCTGTCACATGTGAGATTTCATAAAGGCTGCAGCAAAAGCCAAATGGGATTGTAATTTGCATCATCTGTGAATCACTTATTGCAATAAATACTCCTTTAAGGAATTGCAAACTGCAGACTATGTCCGACTACGTTCTGTTTTCATTTTCTATTTGAAAACATGTGGCTGCTCTTTTTTCAGCTGCTATTACTTTCTGTGTTGTTCCTTCTCTCTATTAATTGTAGAGGAACGATCCTTTAGATATTTAAACAAATGCAAAGAAATATTCATAAAATAAAATGCTATATAGTATGATAGGATATGAGGACAATCTGACTGTGAGAAATACCTTATGAGTTGCCTCACTTGATGGCTAAGATTTGACCCTCAAGAGTTGTCTGACCTGGCATGCAGAGCTGTGAAAGCTGGTGGAAGAGAAAAGCCTAGTGTTCCTGTACATTCCAAGTCATTCCCAGACCTGCTCCCTTGTTTTTCGGATGTTTGTTGAATATCCATGGAAAGCCCATATGTAAATTTCTCTTTATTCCCTTATATTGTAATTTAGGAGTAAATCTGATAGATGTCAAGCTGAAGTTATTATTCTTATAGCAATTAGAGTATGTTTTTTAGATTTGGCTTCTCCTTTTATGTTGGTTTGATAATAAAACCAAAAATCAGTAATTAACACACAGTATTAATAAATCCCGTGGTTAATATGCCTTCAAATTCAAAGAAATACCGAAAGAAAATGAACTTTGGATTTTGGCATGTTTCTATCCCCAAAGTAGCTGAACTACAGATTTTTAAATTGTCTTTTGGAAATAATTGACTCTAAGCTAGAGATTTTGTTGGCTAAATTTTGTCCCAAAGCCATTTTTTAAACTACCGATTTTATAACTACTGAAAACAAAGAGTAATAAGGAAAGTGCTGATGACAGTGTAATTTACAAGAGCCATGTTTGGAGGCTTTTTAAATGACAACATTGGACTGGGAGTTAGGAATCATGGGTTTTCTGATTGATCTTGTTACAGACTCCCTTTGTAACCTTGGGTGAGTCACTTGGCCTCTGTGGCTTGACTCCATCAGTGCCCTCCAAAAGAGCACAGCATTAAACTAACAAGATGGAAGGTGTATCATAGCCTTTCCACAACTCTCTGGTTTTACTTTTCATGAAGATTATTAACATTTGGCAAAGAGTCATTACTTGACAATTTATTATCCTGTTCAAATCCAGGTAGGTTAAAAGTTTAAACTTTTTACACCAAAAGTCAAGCCTCTTGTGCTTTATAGAAACCCCAGATACCACATGGTAAAAAAAAAAAAAAAAAAAAAAGATCATGAATTTCATTGGAAAAGCCTCATTTCTGGCACACAGGCTCTGCATTATAATGAAATATTCCATTGAAACGTCTGCTCTGGCACCGTGAACGGAGAAAAGTCTTGTGTTTGTATATTCTGCGAAGTTGAACAACAATTTCCAACATATGTTAGGAGAGGCTGCCCTCTTTGGAGATGGGAAAATGGATAGCTCCAGAGGGAAAAGAGAACCGAGCGCTGAAAAGTTTTTGTTAATCTTTTACTGGTGAAACATGGCTGGGAACAGAGCAGCCTGTTGGCTGCGGGAAGGCTGGAGCCAAAAGGCCCAACCCACAGGAAATGAACGCTGTCCTCCTCAGCGAGGCTACTTAAGCAGAGAGAAAACATTTACAGTACTTGTAATTACGATGGTTTTCGGCACCTAAATTGTCATAAATCACATTTATAAAAGCCATCTTCACACCAGTCAAATTTTGAAAGCTGCAAAATATATTCAGCTGGTGAGTAGTTTGAAACGGTGGTACATATGTTTGGAATAAATACATGTTATAATTATGGTTTTTAATACTGGGAGGTTTCTTAGGAGGATTTATACTCACATACTGATGATAATGGAGTACATTGTGAACATAATAAAGTGGTGATGGGCGGTATTTGTTCCGGCATTTCTACAAAATACTGCTTCCAACTCTAAGGGGTATGTTCCTATGTAAATCCCCATACATCAAGATAAAAATATACTTCTCTGTGTATTTCCTGGAGCAAACTACCTAGAGAGAAAATACCTGCATTTTCACAACCAATTCATGGATCTTAAAACATAATTATGTCTTATTGCATTGTTGATCCCAGAGCAGTATTTGAATTAAAAAGGAGTGCCAATAGAATTGGTAGAAAGTAAAAGAGCTCTATTTTATAGCTATGAGCATGGTGGAGTGAAATCTAGTTTTAATAAAAGACTAGTATCATAATAAGCAGATGAGTCTAACTGGTAATTAGAGTTTTTATTATATACGTGTTGCTGCTGCTGCTGCTGCTGCTAAGTCACTTTAGTTGGGTCCGACTCTGTGTGACCCCATAGACGGCAGCCTACCAGGCTCCTCCGTCCCCGGGATTCTCCAGGCAAGAACACTGGAGTGGGTTGCCATTTCCTTCTCCAATGCATGAAAGTGAAAAGTGAAAGGGAAGTCGCTCAGGCGTGTCTGACTCTTAGCGACCCCAGGGACTGCAGCCCACCAGGCTCCTCCATCCATGGGGTTTTCCATGCAAGAGTACTGGAATGGGTTGCCATTCCCTCTCCGAGAAAATGAAGAGAAGAGGTGGTAATAGATTATATAGCTTGGCAGGGTCAGGGAGAAAGCTGAATAAACTCTTTACACAGTTGTAACACATTGGGCAACTGTATTAGTGAGAACCTGGCCTGAGCTATAGCTCTCTAATAATCTTTCATTCAATTATTCACTCATTCAACAAATATTTGCTAAGCACTACTTATATGCCAGGCACTTGCCTAGTCCCCGGGGCTAGCGTATGAGTAAGTTGGCATCTAGTCTTTGAGGAGTTCCTGATTTTGAGAGAAATAAAGCCATAAATGATTACAATATATTCTGTGCACTGATAGAAGTGTGAATATCATTTTTGTCTCGACATGCGTTTCCATTATAAACCCTGCAGTACATGACGTGCACTATGAGTTTATTGCTGCTGGGGACTGGTCAGAGATGACAGCAGTCTAGGTAAGGAATCTATTTAAGATTGAACTTGGTCAGCAGATTCAGAATGATATCCTATAGCTCTTGGTCTTGCTTCATTTCCATAAACATTTAAAAAAACGTGCGTCTCTTCTTATTGCCAATGTGTGTATTTCACGTGTTCCCTTTCCTATTTTGAAAGTTCGTGTCTTAGACCAGAAAATGTGATTAGACTGTCAAGTTAATGGCCTACTCTGGAAATGCAGTGCCTCATCACGGTAAAAGAGACAGTAATCAGGTATATCAGGATTTTGCTCTCTCTCCAAGTACATGTCTGCTTCTGCCTCCACGCCCCCACCAAGTCAAAATTCAATTGTAGAGATTTTGTTCCATTTTTCACTTCTGTCCAGCTGTAAATCATTTGCCACTTCAAGTCATTTCTTTGAAGCAGAATGAAGTTGTTTCATTGAGAATGAAGGAAGGGTGTATAAAGGAGAAGGAGATGATGCTCAAGCGGAAGCCGGTGAAGATACCAGACTGGAGGTTCTAGAGACAAGCCCCACCTTCACATTGGCTTTAAGGTGGCTTGTGGGTGTGTGTGCACCTTGTTCAGGTAGCTAGGCCCAAGGTACACTGATGTTGATGGCAACACCCCCTGTTTGGGTTAGGGGTGTATCTTTCTCCTTGCTTTTTTAGCAAAGTTACAAAGGTGGGTTTTGGGGTAGCACATGTCTTCAACAGTTATTAGAAAAATATTTGAGAATAAGAATGTGCTAGGCACTGTGCTAGGAGCTAGAAATAAAACAGTGAGTGAAACAGTGTGTGATTTCATGCAGAGCTCCTGAATGGGGAGCATATTGTGACTGATGGCTGATTGCTGCTCATTTGGGTCCATCCCCACATTAACACCAAGACTACATGTCCCAAGGACTGCTGCCAACCACTGGATGAGCACACTGGGGTATGAATGCAAGCCTATTCCTGCAACATATACAATGGCTTGCTCTTTGAACTCATGTGTTGTGGTAAGTTGCTCAGTCATGTCTGACTCTTTGTGACCCCATGGACAGTAGCCTGCCAGGCTCCTCTGTCCATGGGGATTCTCCAGGCAAGAATACTGGAGTGGGTTGCCATGCCCTCTGCCAGGGGATCATCCTAAACCAGGAATTGAACCCACGTCTCCCACATTGTAGGTGGACTCTTTACCATCTGAGCCACCAGAGAAGCCCAAGAGTACTGGAGTGGGTAGCCTATCCCTTCTCCATAGGAATCTTCCCGACCCAGGAATCGAACTGGAGTCTCCTGCATTACAGGCGGATTCTTTACCAGCTGAGCTACTGGGGAAGTCCCTTTGAATCCACAGAGAGAGTCAAATGGTAGTTGCAAGGGGCTGAAGGGTGGGAGAACTGGGTAGATGTAAGTCAAATGGTATAAATGTAGAGTTATGAGTAAGTTCTGGGATATAGTGAACCACATGGTGACTGTAGCTAACAATACTGCATTGAATACTTGAAAGATGCCATGAGAGTAGAGCTTTAATATTCTCCCCATAGCAAAAACAACAATAAAGAAATGGTAATTATGTGGGGTGAAGTATGTGTTAACCAACCTAATTGTGGGAAATGCTTCCCTATATATATATATATATATATATATATATACATATACCGAAGCATCACATGGTACACCTTAAATTTACACAATGTTATGTGTCAGTTATATTCACATTAAGCTGGGAAAAAAAAACTAGAGGAAATCAACTTGACTGAAACTCTCTTAGATCTTAACTGAGGTCTGTGGCTCTTCCTGTCCCTCCTTAGCTTCCTCCCCTTAATCTTACACAAGCATCTCTTACACAGCTAATCCTTTGGGTCTGCTTTTCAGAGGATTTGAACTAACAAGTTGTATCCTGAGTCATCTGAGAAAACAGGCAGCAGGATGGGGACTGGCCAAAACACACCATCCAGAGTGGCATATGGGATACAGATAATCCCTAAGGCAAAGCGGTGGCCCAACTGTTCCATATTTCCCTAGTGGTGGGAGCTGAGAAAATGTCCTGGTGACGGTGCTCATCAATGAGGGTGCAAGATGTGAAGAAGGAAAGGCAAGACCTCCAAGCGCAGCAGAATTGACTCCATGCTGCTAAATTGTTTTGACACCCTGGAGAGGGCTAATGAGTGGATAAGGGCTGTTATCTAAGTTAAAGGCTATGTGTAAGAGTCAGAAGCCCTCTTGAATAGCTTTCAGAGAGGCTCTTATCTCCTTCAGAGGCAGAGCTGACTTGACTGAGTTGCAGATATGGGATCTGATACAGTCCCAGAGCTTCTGAGAGATGTTTGGTGAATGATTGCTCAGCCAAGGCAGATCTGTTATGCTAAAGTCAGGGCCGTGATCAGAAAATTGGGCTTGTAAGCGTCAGCTGTGGACATCTGGATGAGCACCCCTGAGAATGCTGGCTCTGCAGATCTCCTGGTACCTTTAGAGACTGCAGAGGTGGCCATGCTTCTCTAGTCAGAGCTGGCATTTTCATGGTGTTTGAAGACACAAAACATCGTTCCTGAAAGGGCATAGGTTTTCATTCCCCTGAAGAGTTGCTTCCACCTCCTTTTTTTATTATCAGATCAGAAACTGGAATTAAGTTCCAGCATAATCCACTGGGGATATGATAGTCTTATAAGGGACAAAGGAGATGATATGCTGAAGAAGTGGTGAGAACTAGCTGCTATGTTTCAGCAGTGACTAGGGAAGCATCCCTGGGATTGTATTTTGAAGACATTGGACCAAGGGAGCCAGAATATATGACTGAATAAGCAAGAATTCCGTAGGACACTGGATCTAACCTGCTGCCAAGG